>NC_090765.1:14365065-14595065 GCF_036898095.1 Palaemon carinicauda | reverse complement strand
AGCATCTGAGGTGCCTAGACATACTTTCTGTAATGCGTTGTGAAAAGCCCCTCTGAAAGAGGAGTTGCTGCACAGTTTCCGGGCAAGAAGTTGAAGCGAAGCTACGACTTTGTGAAAGTTGGCATGTGGCTGTTTGAGTAGATCGTGTAGTGAAGGAAGTTCCCTTGGAAGCTTTGTCGGGAGCTGCAGAACGTCCGAGAACCATTCTGTGTGATGCAATAGCAGGGCTATTGGAGTCATTGACAAGTTCTTGCTTATTTTGACTTAGTTGAGGACTTTCTCATCAGAGAGAATGGGTAAAATGTGAACACATCTATGCGGTCCCAACATTGTTGGAATGCATCTTGCCTGAGACCCAGGGGGTCCAGGACAGGGGAACAGTAGAGCGGGGGCCTGAAAAAAAAAAAAAAAAAAAAAAAAAAAAAAAAAAAAAAAAAAAAAAAAAAACGGCATAAGCATCGTATGTTCTCTTCTAGGAAATTGATTCGCTAATGCGAAGTTTTTCTAAAAACTAAGACCTTTGATGGGAAAAGAAGGAAGAAAGTGCCTAATATCAAAGATCGCATATGCAGTATGTCTGGTTATAGGAAGTTAGACTAGTAATGTATAACCTGTTTTATACAATTGTTTTATGACCTGGTTTCTAGTAAGGGATATAGCCATTGCAACTCATTAGAATGGAGTTCTAATTGTAAGATTATCTATAGCCCTTGTGGGCGGAAAGATCGCTTGCACGCATACGTACCAGCCCGTCTGCTGTAAGCTTTGCCTCTGAGTAAACATTTGAAAAACTAATTTGAGTCGATTAAGGGAATAATGTATGTGCGATGAATAGCGGCATTATTACACAAGGAAATTGTAACATTTGTAAACAAAGAGAAGGTGGCTATGTTTGTTGCCAACGTTCGTAAACGTAAGCCAACACTGCTCCGTTAGGACTAATGGCTTGAGACAATAACCATATAAAAGTAAAATGAAAAAATGTCTCGGAAGCCTATCTTGTAAAACAAGAACTCGTTGTGCCCAATGTCGGCATGCGGCTGACTCCAAAAATTGGTAGAAACCATGTTTGTGGCAGTAACCTCAAGATTTTGTCTTGGAGAGAGCACATGCACCGCAGAGGGAGTTCTTATGGGCTTTTGGGAGTTTTAACAAACACCTGTCAGAGTTTAACTTCTCAGGAACAAGAGTTTTCCATAAAGGGTTTGCTCGAAACCCATATATTGGGCCACTTCGTATGGGGTTACTATCTAGCGCTTTCTCGTATGGGGTTTCCATCAAAACCTTCTCGCTAGCAAGAAAAACTACCGTCTAATGTAGGCAGGACCTAACAGAAGGAACTGAAGTGTAATGAAAAAATTCTTTCTGCTGTGCTTCCGTTGATAAGAATTCGGTCTTATAGCCGTTGAAAACAGTGATGGGCAGATAACGAATCAGAGATTTGCTGAATCGGAGCACTGGTGACCCGTGTGAACGTCTAGATCGTGACCGAGATCGTTTATCTCGTGATCGTAAGTGTGAGTCTTGTGATCGTAAGCGTGAACTCTTAAAGGAACGCATTCGTGAAGAAGAACGCTGAGACCCTGATAACCTTTAGTTTCATGAGCAAAAAGCTCTAGAGTTAGAATGCCAAGATCAGGATAATCTGCAATCTCTTATCTCATCATTGGATCGTTGTGAACAACGTCCTGAAGATGATCGATCAGAAAGAAGAGTTGATGAGTCTTGTCCCTGCGATTGACGATCAAATGAAGCGCTGGACACCTGGAGATCTTCTACAGCTGCAGTAGGAAGGAGGTTAGCCTGTGGGCTGGAAACATCCCTAATGGGAGAAATATTTCCCTCAGACTTGACTCTTAGCAGAAGGACACTTAATTCTAAATTTTGACACAGTATTTAAAATGTTATTTTTTCAAGGATTAAATTGATAAATCATTATCTTTTCATAATATTGACGATGATGCCACAGGATGGCCAGAAGGCTCGTCGTTGGCTGGAGGCTGTTCAGAGGGCAAAAGGAGAACCTCGCATATGTCCAGGGCAAAGTTAGCCACAGGCGAAGGATTCATTTTAGCCCCACATTGAAGGAGATGCAGAAGCACTTCCTTTGAAGGGGAAGTAAAAATTCCCAAGGATGGCCAAGCCTGCAATACATCTGAAAGGAAGAAGGGCACCTTAGCAGCAGGAGAAGATGCTTCGCTATGGGAAGCAACTACTCCCCGAAGTCCACGAGGCTGCCCAGGAGTTAAAATTATTGCACTCCTACTCGAACGTTCCATTGAGGAAGACGGGCGAGTTAGACTCTGACTAAGAGCAATCGCGCTTAGCCTTTATGGGCTAAACCTTGAGGAAGAGAGAGGAGACAACCGCTCTCTAGTTGCCAAAAAGAAAAAGTGACTAGATCACTGTTCCTTTAGTATATATAGGTGGCTAGTACCCATAGCCACCCCCTACCCAGTGTCTGAGTGGGCTTGCCACCTCGCACCATAAGTCTAATTGGCTACCTTCCTGCTTTACCGAAAGAATATCCATAATAAATAATGTAAGATTTGTTAGTTTTGTGAGCAATAAGTGATTCCGTTATTAAAAGTGTATTTATGGACTTATGGAATACATCCAGTAAATTTATTTTATTTCTTTTGGGAAAAATTATATTAGAATAAAAGCGTTTCAGATTGTGAGCTCCCAGAATTAATTAAACTTGTAAATCAAGGTACCAATATAGCTGTATAGAAATGAAAATACATACATGATTAGTTAATTCAATGTTACTCACCTTCATAATATCTAACCTATCAAGATCGGTACGAACAAAAACTGATGACGAGTACGATAACGGAAGCGAGGAGGAAAGAGTGACGGCTTCCTGCGCCAGTCGCTTCATCCTTCTCGGTATACAGAGATCTCCGGCTCCTCTCACCAACCCTTCATAATGATGTGACACAACAAACTTTATACCCCTTTCTTGATCCTCAACAACCATTTCAAAAGTATCTGGAACAGAAGGTAAACTTTTTAAAAGTTATTCTCTAATAAAATAAATTTCAACTAATATCAAGTTTTAAAAAATTCTGAACATGGATATTTATAATATAGTCTCCCCATTTCATCATTCACATGGGAACTTGCTACACAATCTACAGATTACGCATAGTATTTCATAGCATGAAGTTAAATCCTAACGAAATTCAAAGTATGATTATAAGTAGGTCAAGGATAGTTGTTCCTCAACTTTGCTAATATTTCTTTAACTCAGTATGACTTAAAATATTAAGGGGGATTCTCAACAGCCAGTCTACTTTTGAGAAACACATTAGGTCTGTGTCTTCTTCAATTGCAAAAAAATTGGCTTATTGAGAAAGTCTACAAGATCTTCAGCAATCAATCTGTTTCAATTCTTTCCTTCTACTTTGTTTTGAGTTTTGTTCTCTTGCCTAGTCTTCAGCTGCTGATTCTCATCTTTATTTATTGGACAGGAACTTATGGTCGATTAAAATTCTTATTCCTGATCAAGATATTAATCTCAAGCATCTTCGTTCAATTTGTTCATTATGAATGTTGCATGAGATTTTTCATAATTATGACCATCCTTAACATTCAGATCTTCCTGGGCAGTACCATAATGTTCATAATACTAGGTATGCAGCTAATTCTAATAGTCACGTCTTCTTCATCATGAGGTTCAATACTACACAGTATTCTAGAAGTTTTATTCCAGCTGTGATGAAGTTGTGGAATGATCTTCCTAATCAAGTAGTTGAATCAGTAAGACTTCAAAAGTTCAAGCTTACAGCAAATATTTTTATGCTGACCAGGATGAAGTCTCTCTTTATAGTTTATATAAGAAAGATCCATTTCAATGGTGTTACTGTTCTTAAAATGTTTTATCTCAATTGTTCATTGCTTCTGATGATATTCATTTATTTCCTTATTTCCTTTCCTCACTAGGCTATTTTTCCCTATTGCAGCTCTTGGGCTTATAGCATCTTGCTTTTCCAACCAGGGTTGTAGATTAGCTAATAATAATAATAATAATAATAATAATAATAATAATAATAATAATAATAATAATAATAATAAGAGGTAGATGGGGAAAGCTGATCAGAAACATCGACCCCACATAAAAGTGGGAAAAGATGTAGACAAAGAAGAAGAAGAAGAAGAAGAATAATAATACTGCCAGGCAGATTTATTGAACCATAGAAGAGGAAGATGTAAAGGGATTTGGAAAATTCCAATTATTGTCTTACAAACAATGAATGTACCTGATCAGTACTTCTTAGTGGGATAAGACCTCACATTAGACTGCCTTATTTTCAAGTCACCAAAGAGTTGTCTAGGTAAACTACCAATCTTTAACATTCTTTTCTTGGTAATAATGTGTCCAAATTTCATCACTTGAATTACAATTGATATCTGAACTATCTGTCTGGAATATTTCACTTCAATAATGCACCTAAACGTCTCAAGATCACCCTTTTACTGGTCTTTCTCCTCGGCTCATGTTATGTAGTCCTTTTCTTATTTAGCCGTCAATTCAATGTTACGGGAAAGGTATCGAGGGAAACTTATTTAGGAGTATAGAATGTAATAATTGGTAATCTACAAGATGATGTTCAGAATAAATAAATAAATAAATATCTGCATACATGTATACACATACATACATAGAATTGCTGCAAATGATTTATGTTTTCGAGGGACAAACATTTCCTTTAGACTTGACTCTTAGCAGAAGGGCACTTAATTCTAAATTTTGACCCATATTTAAAATGTTATTTTTTCAAGGATTAAATTGATAAATCATTATCTATATTTTGTTTACTGTAATTTTGGTTTAATTGTCAAAGCTCAATTACCAAAATTTAAAGTACTGCTACAAAGTGTGGTTTTTTATGTAGCTGTAGTCAGTGTGACTACAGAGATGTGCTAGATATCACCATTTGACCATGTTTTGTGACCCCCCCGCCAAAAAAAAAAAAAAAAAAAAAACACACACACACACACAAAACACTATCATAGGCTGGGAAGAGGGAAGGAACAAAACCATGCTGGGATGGAAGAGAAAGTGGTGTATGTGGAAGAACAGGACAGTAAAGTTGTTATGGCATGTATGAAGTAGAAAGATACTACACACTAAGAATACCACATTACAGTAGTTTACAGACTTAAAACTGCAACATATGAATAAGGCCTCAACTAATCTATACAATGGACTTATATAGTAGATATTGGAAAAGACAAACAAAATGTAGATTTTGAAAATGTCTGACAATAGAATGCTCAAGATTCTTAGCCACATAGTTGGAAGATTAGTATTAGAATGCAGCAGCTAAAAAGGTGATGCAGTGTCCAGTGGCTAAATATAGACTGTGAACCAAAGACCGAGATGATTACAAATAGTAGTGATGATGAAAATTATAGAACTTAGTAGTAGCAGGAAGATAACCTAGAGGACAAAAGAAAATAAAGTAAAATGTAAATGAAAACCTAAACCAGATGGGAATTCAGGCATAGTGTGCACGAGACATGAATTAGCTAGCCGTAGTCTATGTTTACCATGGCTGTGACCAACAAATTCATTGGAATTTGCTCATATCACTATTTCTGCCTGGTACTTTAAACACGTTTCTTTACTAAAGGAATCTTGACCATCAGACCATGGGTTACCTAGAGTAGACATGCTATAAAAAATATGAGAGTTGGTTGAGTGGGATAGACGAGTTATTGGAAAGAAAGAGCCTTAATATTAAAGAAATAAAGCTAAATGCAGTACAAGGGTGAATGTCGCACTATTGGCAGGCGAGTATTCCCTGCTGGTTTAGGTGCTTTGGTGAATGTAGTTTAATTCTGAAATATGTATGAACAAAAATACTCAGGGTAGTGATTTTGGCTTTTTAATCATGGAAATATTTTGTGTATGCAAATAAAAACACTTTAAGCAACCAATGTTTCTGTACAAAATACTTACCAAATTGCAATGGCTTTAGACTACCAAGGTACACCTCCATAAGCGACTGTGAAGAGTCAGGTTGAGAAGTACCACTACCATCTGCCTGGTCTTCTTTATCCAATTCCTGTTGCATTCTCTCTGTACATATCTGAAATACAGTAAAAAGATAATGAGATAAAGCTTCCACCTTTGGAAAAATAGAAAGTGAAAAGAAAAAAATTCAATATGAGAACACTAATAAGAAATCTCTTTAGCACTATTAGCACTATCTAAATTAGGCATTATGTCTAGATGAGCAGCATTAAGTATCATACACTTAACCCAGACAATAAGCAAAAAATTTTTTTCTTATTTGCATAAGGACTACATTGGGCATAATGCAGAAATAACATGACTAAAAACAGTCAGGTCGTATCCGAGTTGAACTCGCCATTTTACAGGGCAATATAACTATAAAATGTGACCCCAGAACGTACCAATTTACTCATGTAGTAGACTCAACACTAATAACATACATACATACATATACCAAGGCACTTCCCCCAATTTTGGGGGGAAGTCAACATTAAACAAATGAAACAAAAAAGGGGACCTCTCCTCTCTATGTTCCTCCCAGCCTGACAAGGGACTCAACCGAGTTCGGCTGGTACTGCTAGGGTGCCACAGCTCACCCTCCCACATTATCCACCACAGATGAAGCTTCATAATGCTGAATCCCCTACTGCTGCTACCTCCGTGGTCATCTAAGGCATCGGAGGAAGCAGCAGGGCCTACCGGAACTGCGTCACAATCGCTCGCCATTCATTCCTATTTCTAGCACGCTCTCTTGCCTCTCTCACATCTATCCTCCTATCACCCAGAGCTTCCTTCACTCCATCCATCCACCCAAACCTTGGCCTTCCTCTTGTACTTCTCCCATCAACTCTTGCATTCATCATCTTCTTTAGTAGACAGCCATTTTCCATTCTCTCAACATGGCCAAACCACCTCAACACATTCATATCCACTCTAGCTGCTAACTCATTTCTTACACCCGCTCTACCACTCACTACTTCATTCCTAACCATATCTACTCAAGATACACCAGCCATACTCCTTAGACACTTCATCTCAAACACATTCAATTTCTGTCTCTCCGTCACCTTCATTCCCCACAACTCCAATCCATACATCAAAGTTCGTACAATCACTTTCTCATAATGAACTCTCTTTACATTCATGCCCAAGCCTCTATTTTTTACTACTCCCTTAACTGCCCCCAACACTTTGCATCCTTCATTCACTCTCTGATGTCCATCTGCTTCCTCTCCATCATTTGCTGCAACAACAGACCCCAAGTACTTAAACTGATCCACCTTCTCAAGTAACTCTCCATTCAACCTCGCACCACCTTCCCTTCTCGTACATCTCATAACCTTAGTCTTACCCACATTAACTCTCAACTTCCTTCTCTCACACACCCCTCCAAATTCTGTCACTATTCGGCAAAGCTTCTCTTCCGTGTCTGCAACCAGTACAGTATCATCCGCAAACAACAACTGATTTACCTCCCATTCATGTTCATTCTCGTCTACCAGTTTCAATCCTCGTCCAAGCACTCGAGCATTCACCTCTCTCACCACTCTATCAACTAATAACATACTGTAGTATAAAATAAAATGCCTACAATGTGACTAGCTATGACCCTAATCGTGAGGATCTCCCAAATAGCCATCCTACTCGAGTTATCGCTCACACAATAATAATCTTTTTGCAGCTAATGACATTAATCCTTTTCTTCATATAAAATACCCAATTCAACATACCCTTATCAATCAAGTTATACCACAAGTACGTATGAGCTTAAATTCCCATTAGGCATTTTCCAATAAAGACCTCACAAAATATTAAGAAATCAGTACCCACATTCTGTGGATGACCCTCTACCTAGCTCTCTATCTCTATATACCCATCACATTACCAATCACTCACAGTGGTTATAACAGATGCCCATTCACACTCTCTGCAGTGTTCCTGACTTGTATTCTCTGACATACCTACACTATATCATAATAAACTTGAATGTACAGTACATCACAGACCAACAAAGAACAATAAAACCTCCTCATCCTCTGTCATTACTTCTCAAGCCCCTGTGGTTGCAGAATTCTGTGGATGATAGACTACACTCTATAAACAGGGGGAATTTTTTGCATGTAATGAATGATTTGAAGTTCTCTGGCATCGTGACGTCAAAGGTCATTGACGTCGATGTGGTTTATTATAAATAAAGACTAAGAATATTTAATTAAAACCAGAAAAATAAACATGTTATAAAAGTTAAATAGCATTCAGAAGACCTGCTTCTGGTGTAAATTTAAAAATGCCACTAGCATTATATGACACTATGTCCAAGGATCTTGGCAAGAATGAACCTACTATCCTTACCTCGAGCCTCAAACATACCTATTTCTTACTGTGCTATAAGTGGGGCATTCAGTCAACAAATGCCTCACTGTCAAGGGTATCAAACAGTCGTCGCAATATGGTTGGTATTGGCCAGCCAGCAGAAACTCATGTGTTATCCAAGTGTGACCAATGCGGAGACGCAAAGAGTAGTCTACCATTTTCGGGGCACCATGTTATACCTCCAAGTCGATATAACATTCGCAATTTCTCTCATCTTATTTTTGGTTAAACTATCCCTATGCTGCTGCCAATTATTATACATAAAATTCTTAAGAGAATGGGACACCTTCTTAGTAGCAACTCGGCTGCAGCATTCTTTACCAGTGCACCAGCCAACCGTTGAGATACTATGCTAGAGAGTTATGGGGTCCTTTATGGGTCCTTTGACTGGCTAAACAGTACTACATTGGATCCTTCTCTCTAGTTACGGTTTATCTTCCCTTTGTTTACACATATAACAAAGAGTTTGGCCTATTCTTTACATATTCTCCTCTGTCTTCATACACCTGACAACACTGAGAATACCACACAATTCTTCCTTGCTCAAGGGGGTTAACTACTGCAAAGTAATTGTTCAGTGGCCACTTTCTTCTTGGTAAGGGTAAAAGACTCTTCAGCTATGGTACGCAGCTCTTCTAGGAGAAAGACACTCCAAAATCAGTGCCTTAGCCTCTGTACCATGGTCTTCTGCTGTCTCGAGGTTCTCTTGCTTGAGGGTAAACTTGGGCACACTACTCTATCTTATTTCTTTTCCTCTTGTTCTTTAAAGTTTTTATAGTTTATATATGAAATATTTATTCTAATGCTGTTACTGTTCTTGAAATATTTCATTTTAATTGTTAATTACTTTTTTTGTACTTTCCTTATTTTGTTACCTCACTGGGCTATTTTCCCTGCTGGAGCCCTCGGGCTTATAGTATTCTGCTTTTCCAACTAGGGTTGTAGCTTAGCAAGTAATAATAACAAAAGTAACCTTTGAAAACAGCATAGAAATACCTATTTTTCTGGTGAGCTCTTTTATATTCAATATAACATTTTTCTGGAATCTTTATATTCTTTACAGGTTCAAGATAAATTAAGATTTAGATGCAAATAAAAATGACAACAGTCATACCTTTACAACTTCTGCTGTTTTCTGAATATCAGGAACAATTAATGAAAGACCTTCCTCTTGCTCAGCATCATCGCTTGTCCCATTAGCATTGGAGTTGTTATTTCCACCACCACCTTTGGAAGACTTCCAACGAAGTTTTGCCATGTAGGTGTTGACAGTGCTTTTCATTTTTTCTAGAAGAGTAGGAATACAGGGGAGTGTGGTGGTGCTTCCCCCTCCATTACTAACAGTAGAATTCTGAGTCGTCATAAGCAACGGAGACAAGCTAGTTGTGACCGAAAGTCCTCTCACTAGAGCTAAGAGAGCTCTATACAGTGGTACGTGACGAGACATATCGAGAACTGAAAAATTATGAAAAAGTTTAACCATGTAATTAACTTGCAAGCACACTATAATATTTCTAGCAATGACAGAGACCCTTAACTTATTCACTCACCGTGAAAAACGTATGAAACCACGTTTACTATATAATGAAAAAAATATTCAAAATCCATGAACTTCCAAGTAAAAGCAAAATAGAAATAAGTCTGATTACTTCCTACTACAATATCAAGGACAAGTATATGAAGAAACTGTATTAAAATTGACTAAATAATGCAGACAATATTCCTTCGAAACTCACCTGAATCATTGCTGAGATTAGAGGCAATAGTTGTTATCAGGCCAGAATTTTGGTATAAATGCAGAAGTGCAGGAGGAAGGGCTGGTGAGGTATTATGGGGTGGGGAGAGAGGAGGTAGAACAGGGCTATCACCCACATATGATGAGGAAGGGCCTTCACTTTGCGAATCAGGAGTGTCCCCTGATGCACTTCCGTTTGTCTGCTGCTGTAACTCGGGTGGCAAGATATCGCCTAGAAAAAATCATTAAAGTTGAGTTAATTGTAAAAAATATTCAATGTACTTTATCTTAGCATTACTCTTTTATACACTGACGATGTAGTGAGGATTTTTTTTCCAAATAATATACATGAATAAAAAGAATTTCTTTCAGACTAATTATTAGGGTAGCCTGTTGTAAGAAATTTCTCAAATGCTATTTTTCCTTTTTACAATACCTACCCTGTAAATGATAAAGATTTAGTTTGTTTGTATTTGCTAGAGATTGTAATCCTTAGTGAATGTTTGCATGGGATAGACATTGCTGGGCTAAAATTCAGCACTAGGTTACTCCCTTACATTCACCCTTTGAGCTCTTCGTACACCATTGGAGTTATTTGTGCAGATACGCAAGAAATTACTGGTATGTATAGATTAGTTTACCTCAGCATCACATTTAAGGTAACTTTCATAAGACTACATTTTGGTTGTACTATCCTACTATGTGCTTTGAAAGATTTATTATCTTCTACTGTACTTACACTCACATTATTTAAAAATAATGAAAATCCAACATGACCTAATAAATATTTTTTAAAAAATCCCAACATTGCAATCAGACAATTTATATAAGAATAATTTTTCATTCATTACAAATACAAAGTGCAGTATTTACCCCTTACCTGGGTTTATATATTGGGCTAACAAACGTACAAGCCAAACTACATGTTCTTCTTCCACCTTCTGTCTGACTAGTGCTTGCTCTACATCCCAACTTTGTGTTGTACTTCCAGTTCCATAACCAGTGCCTTTGGCCCAATAGTGACATCTATCTCCTTCACCGCGATGAACACCAATGGTATCACGAGTGTCGACGCATGTGGCTCTGGTTGTAGCAACCACTAACCCAATAGGAACATTCTGGTAAAACAAGAACAATTTGTAAACTACACGAGAAAATATATGTTGGCGTTTCATTGGTAAATACAATACACAAAACTAAAAGCAGAAAGTCTTCTGTACAAAGGCTGACTGAAATCTCTAATTTCTTTTCTTCACTGAATAAATCACATCAAGAAAAAACACTATTACCCCAGCTGCACAGTGTTTCAACCAATACACTTACTTGGTGATAAAGGGATGATACTACTTCAGGGGTATCTTGATGTGAAAGTGCTGCTAAACATGCAAGGATTAAATGGAGGGCACCAGACTCCAAACACATTCGACGTAACAAAAGGCCATCATCAGTAGTCAGAGGCGTAGCTTCTAACAACGATTCCAGCACTTGGAAAGGCATTGTGGCAAGTGATCCTCCTACTCCAGAACCTACAATATCTCCTACAAAGACAACAGAAATTAATAATTTGTGATTCAATTCACTTGGAACTACACAAGGAATATTCTCTCTTGAAATTTTGCCTTATCCAGATATAACTGACGACCTTATTAATTGAAGTATATATGACTATAGAATAAGTATAAAAAAAAAAAAAACAGGATAAATTAATGTATACTCACCACCATCTCCATCATCTGTGACACCTAGTGCTAATCTCAAGAGGCAACAGGCTTTGTGAGTGTCTTTTAATAATGTTTCTGCATACCCAGGAAGTCTTAAGAAGAGAGTGAAGGCTCCTAAGGCATGAGGAGGGATGGATGGTAGAGTCAGCAGACTGACTGTGCTTCCTCCAACTGGTCCTGGTGAACCACTACTCCCTCCACCCATCACAAAGTAATCAAAGACATTTGCAGACTGAAATAAAATGCATAATTATTTCTCAAACAAAATAAGCGACTATGAAAGAAGAACATTCTTATTAATGATCTTTTTTTTTCAATAAATTTCAGAAAATTTGTTTAGTTCCACAACATAATTATTGTATTCAGAAATTCTTCTGGAACAGAAACTAAATGCCTAAATCTATATAAGGTACTGTACTCCTTCAAGCAAAATACATAACTTTCTATACCACAAATCTTTGGATGTACTTTATCAGGCAGAGTTTCAAACAAATAGGAGTAAATTAATATTGATATAAAAACCCATTACACAAAGTTCACATTTCTCCATTCCAACAAATATTTTCACTTTATATGCCCATATAATAAGTATCTAAAACAAGTTAAATAAAAATTGAAAGAATAAAAATTGAATATTATATAAAGTTCATATTTCTCCATTCCAACAGTTTTTACTTTATACGCCCATATAACGAGCATCTAAAACAAGTTACTAATTTCATAGTCATAAATCACTGTCTGAGCTGTATTGACTGTTCCACTGGTTTTCATACTTTCTGTTGATATATTCACCCTGCAAATAATTTTCTTTGAACCTATCTACCAATAGGATATTTCACTTAGCCAGTTTCATTCTATCAAAATCTTCCAGCTTTATCCAGGCTGCTGCTATTTTTACTTTCTGCCTTCTCAATACTCACTGCTTTACAATCCAGTGACCACAAAGGAAAAAAAATATTGTACCTCTTGCTATATTACCATCTGTCTACCACTACCTCTGGCTGTTTTAATTTTTTTTTCTTTGCTTTCTTTGTTTTACTTACGTTAACTGCAAAACCTTTAATCTTACTTCCTATAACATTCTTCTAGCTTTTAAACATTTCTATAAACTCTTCCTCTGATTCTGAAATCATATAGGTCTTCTGCATATAATAGCCAACTTATCATATGTTACAAACTCCTTATTAGTGATATCATATTACCACTTTAAGCTTAAGCTTAGCATAACTAGGTTGATCAATTATATTTAGTCAAGGCTGTTTTTTACTGTCCTTCAGTTTCAAACAATACTTTATTTTTAGTGATAACATATATTTCCCCTATCAATATCGAGTAGAATAATACTGGTATGAAATCCAAGGCTTCCTTGAACTAAGGGTTTGAAAACTCAAGCGCCTTGGTACCGTAAGGAGAGACGTTTTTTCATTGGAATATTTATCGCAATTTATCCTGGTTATTATAAGCATGTTGAGAACAAAGCATTGTGATACAGAATATTTTACCTAATTTTGGTTTATAAAGCAGCTTATACTGTAGTTGCAAGTCTTTCATCTACTAGGACACAGGAATATACCAAAATTATAGCTCAAATATTTTACACTTAGGAAAAATAAAGTACAGAGATGAAGCTTTTACAAATAGGAATACTGTACCTGTAAACAGTGTAAGAACACATGGCTCAATCCTCAATTTTCTATTTAATGACCTTACTGCTGCTATTTTCCCTAACCTACAATATTTCAAATTTGCTTTGCTTTTCCAAAACATTTTCAAGGAACATATGTGTATATTCTGGTGCACTGCATTTATAAAATATAAAAATTTAAATCTGTACTGTACTTCCTTTGATACAAATCTATTTCATGCAACTATCTTATGAATTATATATCATGGCATTAAGGAATCCTGTTACAACACATGAGAAGGTAAATGAACTGAATGCAGAAGAAACTTAAATTTTCTATTTGTTAACATTAAACCAAGGTGACAAAAAAGCCCTTTTTATAACATATGAAGCAAGCCAAGTCATTAAGATAAGGTCTACTGCATAAAAGCATGCATATTGCAATCAAGTAAAGGTCCAAGATTCATTCATAAATCTGAAGGAGAACCAAAAGAAAGCTAAAGGCCTCACCTCATAATCATTCATCTCCAGGCTGACCCAATCATTTTCTACAACCATTTCCCCCTTATCCCCATTGCTGCTCCGCACACAACCATTACTAGCAGGATGCTGGAAAGAAAAAATCATTACTCTACAAAACTGAGTGTGCAGCAACCCTCTGCCTACCAAACGACAACATACTTGGCCATTTTTCGGTGCCTAAGCAATTCACTTTTGAATACAGTATTAAATGATCGATCAAACTTTAACCCATCCATTTAAAAAAAAAATAATACTCTTTAACAATAACATTAAAATAAATGCATTTCTAAATGTATAAACTAAGCTTCAGATTTCTGGTTATCTCCAAACTAGAAGAAAAACACAGTAAAATATCTTTCCCTTGGCAGCAAGAGGGTTAATCTGCCAATTCCATAAGATAGTTAAAAGAAAATTTTTAAAACAAATATTTACTTCTGATAACACAAATATATGAGCAAGCTACATTATTTTTGCTATTGTATTTAGTTTACAAATATGTATGCATTGACACACATATACATCATCATCTATCATATTTTTTCATGATTTTCAAGGCTTTTCTTCAGGTTATTTGATTTGACACGATAAATGTAATAAGTTGTGGGATATCAAATCAATTGGCAGAAAATCTATCACATCTAAAGATTACCATTTTACTAAATCTTTAGAGGGCTCACCATTTAGAGCCAAAGTATAGAGTTTTATATGGGATTTATCTCTTCATTCTACAAATACATGAAATGCCATCATAATTAGTGGTAGTCTCTGCCTTTTATGTAAATTCTCATGGATCTATGCTACAAGTGTACAACCTTTCCCGAAGTTTCCCTACAGATGCTATGAATGCAATCTGATAAATGAAATTATGTAACTTGTACACCTAAAAAAATTACCCATCAACTAATTATTAACAAAGGTAAATAAGTGAATAAACCAAATGACAAAACAACCAAATTCCTCAAATGGAAATTCTCTTTAATCCTGTATCCAATTCTAAAGTTTTCATGTCCATATGAATTTTTCCAAATCATTGTGTCCCCATTGGGATTTGAACAAAAATTCCAAAGGTTGTCTTTACTTTAAACTGCTTCCTGTCTACCTAAGAGCTAACTATCCAATAGTTTTCTTAAATATAGCACAAGTAGGTTAGAAATTTTAATATTTATATTGAAGCTTTTTATTTTCCTGTTTAGAGATCTCATAAAAAGCTATTTAATTCCCCATTTAAAGATTTCACAAAAAAATTATGTTGTCCACTACAAAATGTCTATGAACATTCTGATCTATATAAAAAACCTGTTTATTTTCCTTTTATATAACACAAGCCACTATCACTCACAACATAGAAGAAAAAAAGTCAACAGGAATGAAAGCAGCGGAATAGAGAAACAAAGATCCCTACCTGGCTTCCACACTAGATTAAAAAAACACATTTTTTAAACCATACAAAAATCAAGTGCCATGCAACTACCTTTGATGTTATTCTTTAGATTCATTTTTGCATTGTTAGTGAACCTCATACCCAGCAACAGTGAATCAAGCATGCTCTCCAACACATCAGAAATAAAATCTTCAGTGTATATGATCAGTACAAGTAGCACAATAAAATAATTAAATAGGTCATTCTTAAGTTCAAAAAGTTGCCAGAACCCATTCTAAAACTAGAAATGAAAAAGGGAACAAGGTTAAGTTAAGGAAGTAGGACGGCTATGTCAGAAGGGACTAAATGGAATACATGAGAAGTAAAAGGCACGGGTCACAAAATGGACCCTGTCATTTACATTTTGCCATACAAGGCACCATGATGAACTGCAGTAACACACAATTAGAAAAACTTGAACTATTTGGCAGGTTATATCAATTATGAAAGAGAAACAAAGCATGGATTTTCATGGGGACTTCAAAAAGGGATTCTGTACACAGACAAAATTATATTCATAACTTAAAAAGACTACTTACCTGTTGTCCCGTATCAGGATACAGAAGAGACATATGTTGGGCGAGGAGGGACAGACCTCCTTGACTAGTAAACACATGAAGAGTAGATGGCAGAGGTTCTGTACATAACAACAATGCTTCTCGGCCAGTCTCCCCTTCTGGTAAAAATGAAACTAAATATATTACGCCATTCTTATCAATTATGATAAATACCTTTCATTCCATCACTTTAAAACATTAAAATTCCCAATTTTACTTAAAAGTACAGGAAACCAATAAATACAGTACTATCAATTTTTTTTCTTGATCTGATAGTAATTCATGTTTTTCCTTTGTTCTGTGCATAAGGGAATAAAAATTTTGCCTTAGGAGATACAATGAATTTTCAAACATCTCTCTCCTGTACATGTTTTCAAATATGTTCAACTTAATCACAATTTAGCCAAAACCCAAAAGCATCCTTTAATATAACAAATAATAAAATAAATTAAAACAAACCTCTGCTATGGTCTCTTCTATTTGTCAGTGTGAAAGTTACGTGTGAGGCTGGGGTGTGTCCTTCATGACGCAAAGCAGCCATCACCTGGGCTACAGTGAGTGTTGTAGGAAGACCAGATGAGTTGCCTAGACTATCATGAACAAGGGCATATGAGGATGAGCTGGATCCAGTTGCAGAAGACAATTTGTTCAGCTGCTTCTCTGCTTCTTGTTCAGTCACTAGAATGAAAAAGAAAAAAAAGTTATCCTTTTATACAATTTAGGCAAGCCCTAGAGAGTTTAGAACTAATTTGGTGAATCTCCTGATATGCATATAGCTTTTTCTCTGACGCTCAGTTTATCAACATTTACGTGTAAAATTTAAAAAATTTCCCATCTTTACTTTCCATAGACACATACCTCTGATAAAATAATGACATATACTAGAGATTAATGTCAAGAAGGAAAGTAGTTATTTCAGTCACTGTTGTATTGTTTAGATAAAATTCTTTCTTCACACTCCAGATTATGATGTGTTTTAGTACGTTTTGACATGACTTCCTGTGGATACATTAGCTATTAATGCACATGCCGCAACGTGACTTATTGTATACCGTTGAGAGGAGTGCGCATACCTCACTATTTCTCTTAATTCAGGGAAAAATCCAGAAGAGTAGGATAGTTGTTTATAGTGGGAATGATGATGATAATGACATGCTAGCACCATTCTCTAATACAGCAATTAACCAGCCAAGTTTTGATAGTGATGAGCTTATAAAAACTCCTTAAATCATTATCAGCTTCCCTTATCAAGCCCAGCTGGGAGATTGATAAATTTTTATCATGTTTTCTTTTTTTATGAAAAATTTCAATTTCAGCCATTAAGGGATATAGAGCCATGATTAATTCTGAACTTAAGCATGTGGAATTACACAATTTCCTTTCAAGTATTTAGGACTCCAATAGTTATGTCTATCGATTGGAATTTGGAAGTAGTTTTACGGTATTTAAAAGGTTCGGCTTTTGAACCATTGGAAAAATTATCACTTATAGATTTTACAGCTATAAAATTTTTCCTGGTGAAGTAGGCTTCAGCTAAACACAAGCACTATCTTTTAAGGTAGACTGTGGGGAGCACAAGATAAATCTCTCTCTTGTCTTCCTTTAGAGCAAAACAATAATTTTATGACAAAGGCTGCCACAATTTTTTCACAATAGATTTCTTTGCCTGGAAAGAGAATTCAGTATCATTTGGAAGCTCACAAAGAATTGAATCCAAATCTAATGAAAGCCTTGAAGGTTAAAGTTCTTGATATTAGAAGTACAGCTACATATCTTAATTTTTGCAGAAACCTTTCTTTGGAATGAGTTTTAGTGGCAGCTTGGTATAAAAAGTTGGTATTCACTCAACATTATCTTGAAGAATCCTTGTTAATCTATATAGATTGTTGGGTTCTAGTTCCTATAGTGGATGCTATTAGCGATCTATCAACTTTTTATGAGTTCAGTTAATTGATAATCTTCTTACTTTACAAAAACTCTACTATTAATTACATGGTGTTGGGGTTATATAGATAGATAATTAGAAATAAGATATCATTTACCCATCTTTTAGTCCTAGATTTCAAACATCTTTTGGAAAAAAGGAGTCCTGTATTTCAAACTGTATTTAGAGAGTTTGTTACCATCAATCTATACCAGTCTCAAATTTTAATATTTCATTATATTTCAATGCTACAGAGTATAAATGACTTATCACTTTCCTTCACTGGCATCCCACTTCTATATGTGTGGGAGTCAGCAATATGAACATCAGAGGAGGTTCGTGGGAATAAATTGAATTTGAAAAATAAAATTTATTAATTTTATAATCATCTGATGCCCCCCCTCCCCACGTATTTGTGATATCAAGGGGCTAGGGAATAGCTTTGATTTTGAGATTGAAATAACAAGCCCCTGCCACTTCACTAATTCTCTTCTTGTGCTTAACAGCTAGAATCTCATTACTTTTCTAAGGCCTCGTCTATTGAAAGGAAAGACGATAGGAAATCAAAATATTTTTACTGGTAAATATCAATAAACCAAGCTTCTAGAGAAGAGTCAATATGAACATCTAGCATAAAGAAATTCATTTTCATTATTAATGTTTTTTTTTTAGTAAGGTTAGGTCAAATAATTAGTCTTTTGAGCTTTTTTGGCCTTTACGACATTTTTATCTTAATAAAGTGGTTGTTCACAAAATCAATGATACAATTTAGAACAACTATCTTTAATTTCACAAAATTTCCAAGGCATTAATTTCAATAAAAACCCTTCTACTGAGAGTTATCCAAAAGTTGGCTATTTTCCTTAGTAGTTTACCCCACAGGTAAGGACTTAGGATTATATTCTAGGGCTTCTGGATCAACACCACTTACTTTGGAATACTGTATACTATTTACTTGAGAACTGACTAGTTTGTGTGAAGGCCGTTATCTCTTTTATACCGACCGAGCTTTAATGTTTCCATAAGCTATTGGATACGGAGGGCCAACTGTACTTTATACCTTAATTAAATCATGGAAATGTGTAAATACTTAATATAAACAGTAGATTTGTACAGTACAGTAAATCTCTATCTAACTACCTTTTTAAATAAACGTTTACCAATTTAAACACTGTTCAGTGAAATGTAATCTCAAACCTACGCTCAGAAAATGTTAAACTGAAGATCTAGTGTATAGTTAGAATGACATACAAATAAGTTAGTTTCCTAAAAATTACCATATAAGTAAAATGAACATTAATTAACCTTTCTTAGACAGCCTGCTCTGAAGAGTGCCATTGGCTTTATCTCTATTATGTCTCCTTTCTTTGGCTTGGGCTGCAGCAGCAGCTGACAACTTATCGATGAGTTCTGCATGGGCTATTTCTGCAGCTTCCCGATGATCAACAGGGCCCAAATCTAGGTCACTTGCATTGGCATTTGCAACTCCTCTTGACCAATCTGAAAAGGGTATCCATGATTTCAACATTTATCAAATATTTTTTTTAAGAACTATGTATAACTAGAAGACTCAAATACTCATGCAATGATGTGTCGTTCATTTAGTTCTTTATGCATGTATAAGATTTTTCCATAGATTCTGATCATCTTTAGCATTCAGATCTTTCCAGACTGTTGCATCCGGCACATAGTGCTAGGTATGCAATTATTTTGCAGAGAAGCGTGATTAGTGAAAGGTGTCCTGGCCAGCTAGATTTTCAGTTTTGCAATACGAGGTAAGAATAAATATTGCAAAAATTCCAAGAATAATATTTGCATGTGTTCTGGGGTGTGAAGAGCCTCCGTTTGAAGAGGTTGGCCAGGGCACAAGCCACCCATTAAGATACTACCGTTAGAGAGTTATAGGGTCTTTTGACTGGCCAAACAGTATTTCATTGGATCCTTCTCTCTCGTTACCGTTCACTTTCCCTTTAACTACACTTACAACAAATAGTCTGGAGTATTCTTTACAGATTCTCCTCTGTCCTCATACACCTGACAACACTGAGATTACCAAACATTTCTTTACCCAAGGGGTTAATGCATTTTAAGTCTATCTCACACAGTTTGGATGGCTTGTGTCTAACCACAGTGTTCATTTTACCTTAAAATGGTCAAATTATTTTGACACGGGTACGTTATAGAGTGGGAAAGAAATTGTCTCACAGGCCACTACAGATTAATTTTACAAGGTAATATTGAAATTGTTCATTATGTTATGGATGACAGAGTTCTTCAAAATCCTACTCTTATACTAATGAACACTTCAAAATTGAAAGTGGATTGCACATTATTGCTTGCATATATTTTCCTACAGGTATTTATCTATTGATCACCATGATTTTTAAAGTTTGGAATCCGTATGAGAGTTCAATCAATTGCTCTAACTGCATATGGAAATTGGTATTTTTTAGACCATTTCTTTTGAGCATATTTTCTCATTTCATCCTGATATTGGGGTTATTTTAGCCATATATGGGCTTTTTCAGCAATTTTCTTGAGAAATGCAGCCATCAAGTCCAGTTCACAGAAGTTTCAAGCCGCTGCTGAGCTGCTTTAAACTTTTCCAAGCAATTGCTGTGAAGCGAAAGCAATTGCAATGTGTTATTAGAAATGAAGTAATTGCTGATAATTAAGTATTTGATTGTGCTTAAGCACCTGCTCTAAGCATTTTCTACAAGCAAAAGCATTTACTTATTTTATTCATTTGAATTGAAGCAATTACTTAAAAATCCAGGAAAAAGCATTTGCTGTAAGTTTTATTCATCAGGCTGCATGCCCTAGAGACTAACCGTACATACATATGATCTGCACCCAAGCCCCCTCTCCATTCAAGCTATGACCTCAGGGGGCCAGGCAATGTCTGCTGATGACTCAGCAGGTGACCTATCGGCTCCCCCAAACACCCCATCTTTAGCTCACAAGGATGGTGAGGTTGCAGATACTAAAGGAACTAACAAGTTTGAGCGTGATTCGAACTCCATTCTGGCGATCACCAGCCAGGGACGTTACCATAAAGTACACCACAACCAGAACCCTCTTTGCTAGTAAAGTTTGACATGGGAAACATTAAAAATATATGAGAGGTATACAGTAATCAATTTGACACTGTTATGCTATGAAAAAATTCCTTCTAAGCCTAAATCTTCCCAAACTTTTGAGTTTACAATACAGTCCCCAGACAATGACGAATGTCAAGACTAAAACACAACTTGTATCTGCAAAATACACATATAGCATATCATATAAAGAATTTTAAGTAATAACAGTGATCAAATTCAGCATAAACTCCTTAATAGGAATGCTTGAATTGTGAAAAGACTTGCTGACTTTTCAGTTAACTGAAAGTAACTAGTATTACAGAAATTTGTTATGAAATAGGGCTGATTCCCCTGCCTCCAAATGAGGACAATGTCACATACTATTAAAGAGCACGGTGAAGTAGAAGCAGTGTGTCAATATAAGTGTTTCCGAAAATGAAAAATAAAATTATGGGAAGAGGTTATTTACAAAAACCCATTTGGTAGTATAAAAATGGCTTCATATTTTGAAGAAAAAGATAAAGGGCATACATTTCAGAGTATGGAAGATGGCCAATATGGCTACAGCCAGCAAAGACTGGTGGAACATTATTGCTTGGAAGGAACATATCTGGGGATTCAAAGCTTCAACCCCTACAGGGCATTTCTGTTACCTTGAAGACACACTGGACTCTGAAGCAGGAGCTAAGAAGGCAGTAAGAAAAAAAAGGCTGCATCATGATTGAAATGTAAAGAAATTGCCATCCAAATATGGGGGTATTCACAAAGAAACTGGAAGAAGTGGTAGAAAGGGCATCAATGGATTGAGTGTTGATAACAAGATGATGTTTGGTAGATTAAAACATGTGCATGTGTTTAGGGGTATGCCTAACGGTATGTCGGATCATTTTATTGGTTGAAGGAAAGTTAGTTGTAGCAATGGGGAAATAGAATGGGGGATGCAGAGTGCCATATGGCAGGGTGAAAGTGAAAGAAACTGGTGATCAAGGAGGAGGAGTAGAAGTTAGTAAAAGAAAATGTTATTTTTATTAGTAAAATAAATTTTTGAATATACTTACCCGATAATCATGTAGCTGTCAACTCCGTTGCCCGACAGAATTCTATGGAGGGATACGCCAGCTATCACAATACTAGAAGGGGGTGTATTTACCAGCGCCACCTGTGGCCAGGTACTCAAGTACTTCTTGTTGACACCTCCTCAATTATTCCTCGGTCCACTGGTTCTCTATGGGGAGGAAGGGAGGGTCGATTAAATCATGATTATCGGGTAAGTATATTCAAAAATTTATTTTACTAATAAAAATAACATTTTTCAATATTAAACTTACCCGATAATCATGTAGCTGATTCACACCCAGGGGGGTGGGTGAAAAACCAGTGTACAAGACTAAAGGATAGCTAAGTATCCCGTATTTCATATAATCAGTTATCCACAATAACAATGAAATAATAAGTACCTGGTAAGGAAGTCGACTTGAACCGTTACTCTGCCTTTAATAAGATCGTCTTCCTTACTGAGCGCAGCGTTCCTCTTGGGAGGCTGAATCAACTCAAAGGTGCTAAAGTATACAGGGCTGCAACCCATACTAAAGGACCTCATCACAACCTTTAACCTCGGCGCTTCTCAAGAAAGAATTGACCACCCGCCAAATCAACAAGGATGTGGAAGGCTTCTTAGCCGACCGTACAACCCATAAAAAGTATTCAAGAGAAAGGTTAAAAGGTTATGGGATTATGGGAATGTAGTGGCTGAGCCCTCGCCTACTACTGCATTCGTTGCTACGAATGGTCCCAGGGTGTAGCAGTACTCGTAAAGAGACTGGACATCTTTGAGATAGAATGATGCGAACACTGACTTGCTTCTCCAATAGGTTGCATCCATAACACTCTGCAGAGAATGGTTCTGTTTGAAGGCCACTGAAGTAGCCACAGCTCCCACTTCATGTGTCCTTACCTTCAGCAAAGCAAGGTCTTCTTCCTTCAGATGAGAATGTGTTTCTCTAATCAGAAGCCTGAATAGTAAGAAACTGAGTTCTTAGAACTTGGAAAAGAAGGTTTCTTGATAGCACACTATAAGGCTTCTGATTGTCCTTGTAAAGGTTAAGACCTTTTTAGATAGTACCTAAGAGCTCTAACTGGGCAAAGTACTCTCTTCAGATCATTCCCCACCAAGTTGGACAGGCTTGGGATCTCGAACGACTTAGGCCAAGGACGTGAAGGAAGCTCGTTTAGCAAAAACCGAGCTGCAAGGAACATGTAGCCGTTTCAGATGTGAAAACAATGATCCTGCTGAAGGCGTGGATCTCACTTACTCTTTTAGCTGTTGTCAAGCACACGAGGAAAAGAGTTTTTAATGTGAGGTCCTAAAAAGAGGCTGATTGGAGAGGTTCAAATCTTGATGACATAAGGAACCTTAGGACCACGTCTAGATTCCAGCCTGGAGTGGACAACCGACGTTCCTTTGAGGTCTCAAAAGACCTAGGGAGGTCCTGTAGATCTTTGTTGGTGGAAAGATCCAAGCCTCTGTGGCGGAAAACCGCTGCCAACATACTTCTGTAACCCTTGATCGTAGGAGCTGAAAGGGATCTTACTTTCCTTAGATATAACAGGAAGTCAGCAATCTGGGTTACAGTGGTACTGGTTGAGGAAACTGCATTGGTCTTGTACCAGCTACGGAAGACTTCCCCTTGAGACTGATAGAAGAGAGTGGATGTTCTCCTTGCTTTGGCAATCGCTCTGGCTGCCTCCTTCGAAAAGCCCCTAGCTCTTGAGAGTCTTTCGAAAGTCTGAAGGCAGTCAGACGAAGAGCGTGGAGGATTGGGTGTACCTTCTTTACGTGAGGTAGACTTAGAAGGTTCACTCCTAGAGGAAGAGTCCTGGGAATGTCGACCAGCCATTGCAGTACCTCTAAGAACCATTCTCTCGCGGACCAGAGCGGAGCCAACCAACGTCAGCCGTGTCCCTTTGTGAGAGGAGAACTTCTGAAGTACCCTGTTGACAATCTTGAACAGCGGGAATGCATACAGGTCGAGATGGAACCAATCCAGCAGAAAAGCATCCACGTGAACTGCTGCTGGGTCTGGAATCGGAGAACAATACAACAGGAGTCTCTAGGTTATCGAGGTAGTGAACAGATCTATGGTTGGCTGACCCCACAGGGCCCAAAGTCTGTTGCAAACATTCTTGAGAAGGGTCCACTCTGTGGGGATGACCTGACCCTTCCGTCTGAGGTGATCTGCCATGACATTCATACCGCCCTGAATGAACCTCGTTACCAGTTAGCTTTCGATCTTAAGACCAGATGAGTAGGTCCCTTGCGATCTAGAACAACTTCCACGAAAGAGTCCCTCCCTGCTTGAAGATGTAAGCCAGGACTGTGGTGTTGTCAGAGTCCACCTCCACCACTTTGTTAAGCTGGAGGGACTTGAAGTTTATCAAGGCCAGAATAACCGCCAACAACTTCTTGCAAATGATGTGAAGTGTCCTTTGCTCCTGATTCCATGTTCCCGAGCATTCTTGTCCGTCCAAAGTCGCACCCCAGCCCGTGTCTGATGCGTCCGAGAGGAGACGGCGGTCGTGTTTCTGAACAGCCAAAGGTAGACTTCCTTGAGAAGAAAGCTGTTCTTACACCACGCGAGAGAAGACCTCCTCTCTTCGGAAACAGGAACTGAGACCGTCTCTAGCGTCATGTCCTTTATCCAGTGAGCAGCTAGATGATACTGAAGGGGGGGAGGTGGAGTCTCCCTAACACGATGAACAGGGCCAGCGATGAAAGTGTCCCTGTTAGACTCATCCACTACCTGACTGAGCATCGGTTCCTTCTCAGCATGCTCTGGATGCATTCTAGGGCTTGGAAGATCCTTGGGGCCGACGGAAAAGTCCGAAAAGCTCGACTCTGAAGATCCATACCCAAGGAGACAATGGTCTGGGATGGAACGAGCTGAGACTCCTCAAAATTGACCAGGAGGCCCAGTTCCTTGGTCAGATCCATAGTCCATTTGAAAATCTCCAGACAGCGACGACTTGTGGGAGCTCTTAAAAGCCAGTCGTCTGACGGAGCCGGACACAAGATCATGATACTGCTGCACAGTCTGTGAACTGTCAATCATGGGCAAGCGAGGAAGTACAGTGACAACCCGAATCTGTCTAGACTGTCTGGGTCGTACAGACAACTCCTTATCGGGTTGCTGAGGTTGCCGCACTGCGTCACAACAAGTCACTTCTGTTGGTTGTTGAACGTCTTCCCCGTGACACATTGACTCCGTAAACAAAAAATCCTCTAACAAGGACTAAGCTTGGACTGCATGTCATGCAACACAGCTCAAGGTCTATGGGAGCAGGTGTGGTAACAGACGGGATTAGCGACTGAAGTGGAACCATTACCTTCCCTGGAAGCATGTTATGCTTAAATAAAAGTCCATAAGAGGTTATGCAGCTAAAGGCTCCCTCCAAATGACAAGAGTCCTCAAGGGAAATCAGAAGGAGGGAGAAAAGAACTTTCTCATCTACAGGGACCATATCCTAGAAAAGCTAAGTTCTCTCAGTGAGGGTTCACTGGTGCAAAAGCAGCAGACTAGAAGGCAACGTTATGAAACTGCTTGACAGTCTAGTGAGTTGGCAACAACCAAAGATGTGTGACTGAGAAGCATGAGGTAAGGTATGCAGAGCATGTTGTATGCAGAGTATGCTGTATGGAGAGCATGCTGTATGTAGAGCATGTTGTATGCAGAGCATGCTGAATGCAGAGCATGCTGTATGCAGAGCATGTTGTATGCAGAGCATGCTGAATGCAGAGCATGCTGTATGCAGAGCATGTTGTATGCAGAGCATGCTGTATGCAGAGCATGCTGTATGCAGAGCATGTAGTAAGCAGAGCCTGCTGTAAGCAGAGCCTGCTGTAAGGAAAGCAGAGCGTGTGCATGGCGTTTAACATTTCTCAGAAATTCCATGACCAGTGCTAGAGTGCTTTATGCATGCTTGCATGGGGTTTAATATCAACATAATATTACCTTACATTCATAACTCATGATTCATATTTTTGCCATATTTTGCGATCTTGTTAAAAATATATTGCAAGGAATACAAATATATTTTTATAAGTAATACAAATAACCTCCATTATCATATGGTTTGAAAATGGAGGTAAGGTATGCTGAACAGCAGAGTCAGAACGAGCTGGAACAACAATAGTTGTGGTTTCCTCTTCAAGACTCTGTTGAGGGAACACCTGAGGCTCAGTCTGCAAAGGCTGAATAAAAGACAAGCAGAAGGAAGGCGCATGGGTGGAGGAGGCTGACTCCTAGCATGAGTGGTTGAACCCAAGGGTTGCGCTTGCTGAGCGGTTGGCGGAAGCGGAGTAGCAAGTTCCAGTTCCTGTGGTGTGAGCGGAGCGCGATGAGGAAGAGGCTGCGCAGAACAAGGTAAATGTCTCGCAAGCTGAGGCTCCTGAGGCGCAAGGCTAAGGTGTTGTGGTGCTTGCCTAGTGGAGGGTTGAGCTCGCTGCAGCGAGAGCTGAGGAGACTGACTCATGGACGGGAGAGGTTGTTGTACCTCAACCGAGTGTTGCATCACTGGTGGAGCAGCAAGTGGAGGCGGAGGAAGAGAGGTATAATCCTCCTGATCCCATTGTAAAGGTTGCCTTAAGGAAGGCGGAGGCTGAACACCACTGGGAACAGCAAACTCAGCACGTGGCTCAACATCGTACGCCTGGCAGGTGGTACTGCGATCAGGCGGAGCGAGCGTAGGCGGAGGGAGTGTAGGCGGAGGCGGAGGCGCAACACTCTCAGCCCGACACTCACGCATCAAGTCCGAAAGCTGTGCTTGCATGGACTGTAGTAGAGTCCACAACATCGTACGCCTGGCAGGTGGTACTGCGATCAGGCGGAGCGAGCGTAGGCGGAGGGAGTGTAGGCGGAGGCGGAGGCGCAACACTCTCAGCCCGACACTCACGCATCAAGACCGAAAGTTGTAGAGTCAACTTGGGGTCGGCAGACACTAAGGTCTGCTGAGGTAAAGCCTTAACAGCAGAGATCTGTTGCGGCAGAACCTTACTCCTCTTAGGCGGAGTGCATTCAACTGATGACTGAGGAGAGTCAGAGTTAACCCAATGACTGCATCCGGGTTGTTGAACTTTAACTTCGTACGTCTGGCATAGGTCTGGACTTTACGTTTAAGAGGTCTTGAGACCTGAGACCAGCGTTACTCTGCCTTTATTTTCTCTCCTAAATCTCTTCTGCAGACGAGCAAAATAAGGGCTCAATCGTCTGCGGGTGGGAGTGACGGTCTCGGTAAGACACGCCCACAACCACCGAGGATACTTCTGTGCGCCGATCAAGGCCTGCTGAACCCTTATGCCCTTCGACATTGCTTCTCCCCTGGGCTTGGGAGCTTGCAAGAGGTCCCGGACTGGGAGGACGACTGGCGCGCACAGAAGTACCCTCACGCACAACACTGACATACTTTGCGCTAATCACTTATCACTTTGATTTCTGTTTGCACTTATTTCACTGAACTCGAAACTTTAAGTGGTTTGTACCTGAAACACGCAATTCTATCCTTTCTCAAAAGTTAGTAATTGCGAAAACAGAATTACAATGTAACAGAAAAATCTAATGAAAGATAATTCAGTGGCTGGAAAGAGACTAAACACTAGATCACTCTAGAAGCGTTTAGTTTCTTCCCCTAAAGAGACTAGGGAGAAGAGCAAAAACGATAACGACGTTACTCGTACGCCTGGCAGGCTTGAATGAAACGTTTATCCTCCTCTTTCTCCCTCCGTCTCTATCTCTCTCTCTCTCTCTCTCTCTCTCTCTCTCTCTTGACTTAGAACCTGAGAGAAGAGCCCAATCATATATATCGTTAAAACATATTATTGTTAAAGGAAAAAACTGAAATATTTCCCAAAATGAAAAGTTCCTTTATTAGGATCAAAACCATTAAGTTAAGAAAGAATGAACAAAACGCTAGACACGGTTACTCTTACTGCAACGTGAAACCGTGAACATTCTTTCTCTATCGTAACGATAGAGTGCAAGTTGAACGTTCTGAACGTCAACAACTGCAGAGACAAAACAAAACGTTAGTTCAACTTTGAAAACAGTACGAGACTATCAAAGAAATTCTTTCAAACTCTGTGGCGGAAATAGCATAATATGTTAACAGGTAAAACCGAAATGACGGGCTCAATGTTAATTAACTTCGGTACCAAGAAAAGACCGCCTACTATTAGGAAGGTCGAATATAAACAAATATAAAAATTAATTTTAATAAGTTTATAATAAAAGGAAGTTAATCGAAGAGGCCTATAAGAGGCGGAGAGATATAAAATAAATCTATAACTTTTGTTAAGCAAAATTAAGAAAGAGAGTCTATACTCTCTTAGACACCAACACTTCCGTCTAAGGGAAGGGTCGGCCATTGAAAGGTGAACGAGAGTTCATACTCTCTTCGTCACCATAATTAATCAAATTAATTCCAAAAGCTAACTAAGCTAATATAGAAGTTTCCAGTAAAGCGACAGCCGAAATCAAAGAGAAATACTTCACCAAAGTCGTGAAAATACTCCAAGAACATAAGCGTATCCCAGAACGTCTTGCCGGAAGCACGACAGAGGAATAATTGAGGAGGTGTCAACAAGAAGTACTTGAGTACCTGGCCACAGGTGGCGCTGGTAAATACACCCCCTTCTAGTATTGTGATAGCTGGCGTATCCCTCCATAGAATTCTGTCGGGCAACGGAGTTGACAGCTACATGATTATCGGGTAAGTTTAATATTGAAAAATATCACTGGGCTTGCAAATGATGTGTGTGGCAAGAGGATTGTTGGAGGCAGCATGAAGAAGGGTAGTGAATGATGGAATGAATTAGTAAAGATGAAATTGGAAGAGAAAAAGAGGGCATTTGAAGAATGGCTGCAGAGTAATAGTGTAAAGAAGTATGAAAGATATAGAGAGAAAATGTGGAAGTAAAATGCAAGGTAGCTGAAGCATAGAGGGTGGCTGACTGGAAGTAGGGTCAGGGATTTGGGTGTTTGTAAGAAGAGAATAAGTAGAAGATTTTGAAAGAAGTTAAGAGAGAAAGGAAGGGTAGCTCATGAAGAGACAGTAAAAAATTAAAATGGAAGGTTATTGAAAAGAAATGAGGGAAGAAAAAGGTGGGCTAAATATTTTGAAAGGTTGCTGAATGTTGAGGATAATAAGGAGGCAGATATAATTCCTGCTGCAGGTGTTGTGCCAGTGATGGAAGAGGAAGTGAAGAGCACTAGATGAAACCAGAGTAGGAAAATCACATATTATGGGAGGTGTGAGGGCTGAGATGTTAGAGGAGGGGGGTTTGTAGATTATTGTGTATATTATCTACAATTTTTTATTTGATTTCTCCATCCCTGCCATCATCTGTCTTCATCTACTGTACAAGACCTCATCACGTATCACCATGGCGCAGGTTGAAACCATTCAGCGTTTTAATGGAACAACGGAATCCAGCATTTGCATCAAGCCACCATTTCCCCTCTACATGTGGATTTTACAGTGTTTGTGCTTTGTTTGTAAACCGTTAATGCGGTGCCAGTGCAGTGCAGTATTAGTGATTTGATTTTAATGGGTAGTATTTCTCTTGAGTTCTGAGCTGCTCTTCATACCCCACCTGAGAACCCTTTTACCTCAACCCATCTCTAGAGTTTGAGGTGCATGCACTCTCTCTCATCACCAGAAACACGCTGCCCGCTGCCCAGGTCAATGGCTCATTAAGTAACAGCTATCAGTCTTCCCGCCCCACCCAAGAGCCCTCCCACACTCGCTCTCCTGTTGCTATTTGCCACTGTTGATTTACAGTAATCTTAAAATAAAAACTATAGTAAGTCTCTCTTATCTTTTAGTCTTTTCTTTTAAACTGTGGGTGATTGCTTAAAATGATTTATAATGTCTACTACCTCACATCAAGGCGAATCTGGGGATATGCAAAGTGACCAGGACAATGACAACCGCCAGTTGCCTTTATATCCAGTCTCATCAACAGACCGTCGAACGCCACCAGATTTTTTAACGATGGAAACCCCGCCTTTGCTCTCACCTCACTCGACTATGCTGACTTCAACTGCTTCAGGTGGGAGTTGAGGCTCCTCATCAAATACCTGGAGGAATCTCAACAGCCTGACTTGGCTACAGGTCAAGAGAGAGGAGGATCAACGTCATCACGACAAGGAACTACACCGCCAAAAGGGCACTTTTAAGAAGAGAGGAAGAAGCTTTTCATCACCTATTTGCAGGTACTCGTGGTCAACCCTGCCCACCAGTAAGCAACACCGTTGGACTCGCAACAACTTCCAACCCAATCCTCAGTGACTTTTCCCTTTCAGCCACCAGTCCCACAGAACGCCATTGCCCAGACCCCACAGAACGCCATTGCCCAGACACCACCGCATTTAAGTCCCGACGCCACATATCAAGCGTTTAGGGAATGGCGTAGACGCTGGGATGACTTCAGTGTAATGGTAGAACTAGCGACTTTACCTACCATGAAGCAGTTAATACAACTTCGCATATGCCTCTGCCTGAAGACCCAAAGGATACTCGAACACACTCAATGCGCCACCGGACACAGAACGAAGCATGGAGGAAGTCTTAAATGCTTCAAGAAACACATCAAGAGCCTGCAAAAGGAAGCTTTACGTCGCAGGGTCCTGCTTTCCTACACACAGAGGGAAGGGGAAAGCTTCAGCAATTTCTACGGCAAGCTGAAGCATGTAGCAGAAAAAATTGACATCTGTCCTGGCCAGTCAGCTGCTGGTGAAGAAACTCGGCAAAAGATGATCATCATCATGGGAGTCAGGGATGGGGAGCTCACACAAAACTTATTGATGAATGAATGTCACTCCTATGAGGCCATAAGAACAGCCACCACTGCCATATGTGCCCCCCCCCCCCCTCCTAAATTGTGTTTTGTCTCTACCAACAAAAGAAAAGCCAAAGGACATGGGAGCAAAAGTAGTACTTCTGATCTAAACCCTAACAGGGACACTTCATGCATTGCCTGCACAAAGAAGCACAGCTCTTCAAAAAAAAGTGTCCGGTTGCCAACAGCATATGCAGAAATTGTGCCAGAAAGGAATACTGGCGTAAGACCTCAAAGTGTCCTGCCAACAAGGCCGCGTGCAGACACTATGGCCAAGAGGGCCACTATGACAGATGTTGCTAACAGCAGCTGAATGCCAAGCAGGGCGAACCACCCAATGCCATGTCACCTTTGAGAGAGCCCTCCAATTTTTTCAAGGGCGAGGCATTTTCCACAACAACTGGCCCTCACCAGCACCCATATCCCTCGACCTCACCTAAAAGGGCGACATCCAAAATTATGATGCTGCCGGAGACAAAAGTCGATGTATCAGTGATGTGTCCTCAGCATTTGGAACTTCTTCAAATCACCAGGAATGAGCTGTAACCTTCTGCCACCCCAGTGACACTCATGGCAGATGGATCACAGATGACACCAACTTTAGATAGCCTTAAGGCCACTCTGTCTTTGGCCAACCGATCCTGTCATACCACGATCCCAGTCCATGAAGGAATTCGGATGCCACTCCTGTCCTACACACATTGCAAGGAGTTAAGCCATCATTCCGCCAGATTTTCCACGGCCCATCCTACAGGTTGTCCATGTGAACAGATGTAAGGAGCTACTCTTCCATGTCAACACGACCCCTACCAAGGCACGAGAATATTTCCTTCGAACCTTCCATGATATTCTCGTGTTTAGCTGAGGAGAACCTTAAAGAAGCTCCACTGAGGTAGATGACAGGACCTCCACCTTAAAAAGGATGCTGTCCCATTCACCATTCACACCCCACAGCAGATCCCCTACTCTTTCCGCAAACCTGTCAAATAATTAGAACCTATGGTCCAGCTGGGTATCATGAAGCCTTGTGGGGACAAGCCATTGGAATGGTGCCACCCCCTAGTTGTTGTCCCAAAGGTCATTGGAGTTTGCATCACAGTGGATCTCGCCAAGCTGAACACGCATCTCCAGACCAGCTCACCCTTCGCCCACACCCACAGCTGCTGTCTGTGCTGTCGATTCCACACTGCGGACGCTCTACACAGCTAATGGCAGATGGAGCTAGCAGAGGAGGGCCGTCACCTCACTATTTTTTTCATTACGCCTTACAGACGCTTCCAGCATTGCTGAGAACCTATGGGCTTCGCTGCCACCGGCGATGCTTATTGTTACACCAGTGACCTGGCTCTCCAGGGCATGAAGAAATGTGACAAGGTTGTTAATGACATTCTCATCTTTGACGACGTCCTACTGACACATTACCATAGGATCCATGAACTACTCACTCGCTGCCACAAAAATGGCATCACTCTCAACAGAAATAAGTTTATAGTGGCAGAGGATTCACCCTTTCTGAAGAATTAATAGCTGCCGATCCGGGACGATTCGCAGCTCTACAAGACCTTCCGACTTGACGGGCTTATGTTCCTTCATGGGGTTACTTAACCAAATGGCAGAGTTCATCCCAGATATCTCTATAACTGCACAGGCCCTTCGCCCACTTGTGAGCCCCAAGCATTCTTTTACTTGGACACTGGACCATGACCAAGCCCTCTAGTTCTAGCATCTTTTGACCCAACCTTGCCAATCATTCTTCACACAGACACATCTCGTCTCTATGGAATAAGCTAAGCTCTCCTCCAAGACCACAGTTCCAGACACCTCCGAGTAGTTCAGTGTGGATCCTGCTTTCTTGCAGACACCGAGATGAGGTATGCAACGATTGAATTGGAGATGCTCGCTATTTCTTGGGCCCTTTAAAAGTGCTGCTTGTACCGCCAAGGATTGCCATCCTTCACACTGTAAATGGTCCATCGTCCACATGTGCCTATTATCAACTGCTACAAGTTAGACATGATAAAAAATCCACGGCTTCAGCGAATGAAGGAAGTTATGTCACATGACCAATTTACTGCAATGTGGTGCACTGGCAGGTCTTTATGCATTCAAGATGCCCCTCTCGCGTGCATCTGTCACCTATACCACATCTGAAGATATGATGGGCTGTGCTGAGGTAACGTCACACGTCAGGTTTGTCGTTAATGTCATAATAGCTTCCCATAAAGAGGATGCCACAATCGTTAACGTCGACCGGACTCTCCAGGACATGTCAACAGCAGCACGAGCCAACCCTGACCACATTTGCCTTCATGTTTACATCATGTCCGGATTTCCCACAAATCGTACAACATGCATACACTACCATGTTGAAGGATGTGAGCAGCCCTTTCTACTGACGACATCCCCATGCTCTATGGATCAAGAATACTAGTGCCTGCCGCTCTATGTCGTCACACACTCACCAGACTTCATGACAGCCACCGAGGTGTTGAGGCTACTATACGTTGAGCTCGACAAAGTGTCTTCTGGCCTGGGATAGACTCTGACTGCAAATACAGTCGTTGCCTGCAAGCCCTACCAAGTCCTACTTTCCAGCCAACAGCAAGAACCTCTTCACCACGATGACCACACATCGAGGCACTTCGAGTCAGTATCGGTGAACTTCTTCCAGAAGGGGAAGTCCTTCCTTGCCGCCAACTGCTTCTCTGGCTGGTCTGTGATCGTTCCTTGCGAAAGCAACACAACTGCCTCCTCAACCATACGGAGACGTTTTCCACTATTTGAGAGAGGTAGGTGTTCCCCTGCATCTACGCACCGATGGAGGACCCCAGTTTACTACCAAAGAGTCTGCCGACTTCACAGAGCGTTGGGGTGTACACCACATAACTTCATCGCCATACTACCTGCAGTCTAATGGACATGCCTAGGCTGCTGTCAAAGCTGTCAAGCACTTGATCCTCAAAATGGCCCCTTCAGGAAACATTGACCGAGAGGCTTTTGATTGTGGCCTCTTGAGTTACGAAGTACACCTAACCACTTTGGTTGCTCTCCTGCCCAAGTACTGTATGGTCACCCTCTCTGTACCTGTGTGCCCGCCCATCCTCAGTCATTTATGGAATGTTGGCAAGAAAAGGCCCATGATTCTGAAAGCTGTTGCCAGAGCTGCTCTAGTGTAACGCAACTACGAGGCCCACACCCGTCCCCTGCTCAAAATAAATATGGGCCAACATGTCCATTTCCAAGATGCAGGCGTCACACACACAATGTAACCAAATAACATCCGCCACCCTGTGTGTGTAACAAGAGGAGGGGACAGGGCCCTGGAGAAAATTTCTAATTATTATGTCCATCCAAGAGCAATTCTTTGGTACAGGGCTCTACCAACTTCTATCTCAAACTGCTTGGCAGTATAGGAGGTTATAGGACTACATTTTCTATACACTTATTTATAATACCTGGAGACAGTTGCTTCAGGATGGTAATCAAAATGCAAATAAGGTTGCATAGGAAGAAAGGAAGCAGGATCACAGGTATGGTAGAAGGCTATAAAGTGAGTACAGCTTGAGGTCCAAAAGATAATGCAACAAACCCCCTAGTAATGCCTACAGTGAACTGATCGAGTTGTCTTGAAAGCAATGAAGCATTTATGAAACCTAACTAAATCCTAATAAAATAAAATAAAAATTATCTACTCCCCTAATGCACCTTGTTTCTCTCTCAGAGATGGTTAAATGTACATGTCTACTATAAAACTGAAATAATTCCCATTTTTTCCCCTTGAATTAGCCTTGCCTCCTCTTCGTCACCTCATAGAAACGCAGTCATTCTACCATGCTCAAGACTATGATTTATATAATTACGTTAATTAAAAACCAATTATTAATTACTAGAGATTGACAGGTTATGTCTTCTTCTGGCTTTGCTATGCATTCTTTTGTGGATTGTGCAGAAGATATACTGCTGGGCAATAATGATCATTGTGTGTCATATGACATGGATGAAAAAGTTAGTTCAATAACCACTGTGAGGAATGCAGTTCCTTAATGCTTCCCAAACAAAGGAATATGTTAATTAGGTGCTGACCACGTAAAAGATTCCAGTTGTAAAAGGAAATTATCTAAGTTCAAGGGAAACTCCAGAAAATACTAGGCTAGTTGATTACTGAGTGAGGATGCTAATGCCACTTTAGCGATTACCAAGTTTTGCTAGGGTTAATAGTAATGAACTTAAAAAGCTTTCTGCTTATTTTGTTATCTTTTTTCCCATCTGAGGAGGCCAGTGAGCCTTTGGGCAAATGCAGTGATCCTTATCTCCTCAGGTTGTGTTTAACAGTTCTAGTGTATCACTCATAAAGGGTTCTGTTGGTACAAAATGCATTATATTTGATAGCCTCTCCTTGACCTCGCTCCCTCAAATTAATTCAGGTCCTTCTATTTTGAATACTCTCTTGCCATGATCCGGTTAGCTCAATACAACTATCAAATTCCAAGATACACGACTCTGCCGGCAGTCTGGATCCTAATATCCCTCTGCATACTGAAGTAAGAATTCATGAACAACCAGTTTATATATATATCAATAATAGGGAGGTTCACAGAAATAACATTCACGTAAAAAAAGCAATAATTAGGCTAACGAATAATTCTACCATCATGTAGCAAAACATATTCTAAGATAAAAGCAAGGAAAAAAAATTACATTTTTTTTCTCCCGAAAATTAACCTGAATTAATATTAACTGAAAATCCCTAAAAAGAAAAAAAAAACCTCAGCACATTCATAGAAAACTTCGAAGGAGTAGGTGAAGCATTGCCATATTGATAAATTACAAAAAGAAGAACAGACAATTATAAAAAAAGGATAACACTTTGCTAAAATACAAAAACATGCTATTTTTGCACAACCAGCAAGGGTACTGATATAAGAGTCAAACAAGAATGATGGAGTAGTAAGGCATTATAGAATGTTTGTAAGGAACAAGTGGAGGCTCCTTATTCCATATTGTTAGAGGAACAACTAGCTTCTGTTGCATATACGTAAGGCTGTTTATAATTGACATATTTGTTTTCACTAATGTTAAGAACAGATCTTTCAAAATTGAATTAATCTACTAAATAAGAACCATGTCAACATACCTCAAACCAATTCTTCAACAGCTACTTCACCTTTAACACTTTATATCTGCAATATCTCTTTGAAAATAAAAACTCACCAGTAACCATCTTGATGATTTCCATCATGGTTGTTGTCGTAGGTAGGTTCAACAATCTCGTTTTGTGTCCGGCACCAAACTTGGGATGTTGAGTTAAAGGAGGTAAGCTACAACCCATAGGTGAGGCTAGTCCTCCCTGTGGGCTATTTATGTGTACCACAACTCTTTCCCCTTCTAACAGCAACTGCAATACAAGTCGCCTGGTAAATCCAGAGAGTGAGTGTAAGTAGCTCACACCACCTGCAACAAGAGAACCACAATGAACCAAAACAGAATATTGCTGTTGACAACTCTCAACTCTTCCCACATAACGATCTAACATCTCTAACATTACCATGTTCCATTTTCATTTAGCTACAAACCATTTAACCAACTAATGTAAGTTTTACAATGCATCTCAAGTGACCTCATTTAACTTATTTCTAGTAATAACAACCAGCAAATGTGTAAAAATAAACTCCCAATTCTTCACTACGGAACAATGTAAACCCTGACCTCCTTTTGCCCCTTACCAAAAATGTGTAATTAAGCAAATTGAAAATATAAAAATACATTAATTTCCTATCTGCAATTCCAAGTTTGTAAGTAAAATTTTTATCCTATTATCAAAGAAAGTAAGGAAGTACACTTTAGTACTATTGATCTGTACTTATACATGGTGAAAGTTATCAGTATTTCACAAGTGGATGAATATATGCAAAAAGATGGATAACTTCTCTTTAGATGGTAAGGTTGTGTTAAAAGAACGAATTAACCCCTTCACTATGAAGCAGCGGATCTGCTACTCTATTTATGAAATTTGTCACTACTACTTATAAATGCTCACTTACTCTATAATAACTTACATTTCCATGTTTATTTGTTTTACTTCTGATTAAAGATTAAATTTGTCAAAAGTTTGCTTTATTTTCTATTGTATTTTACTCTAAACAGCCAAAATATTTTTCCATTCATTGTGAAGTGATTATAGAATAGTTTTTCAGAAATTTGTTTTGCATAATTTTCTCTAAATAATGGCAAAGCCCTTGAGCTTTGCGTCAATAGGCATAGGAGGAGAGGATGATGATTGGTAAAGCACTGTGATTTTGTGTTTAAAAGAACAACTTCATATTCATTGAAGTAACTATGGTATGTTATTCCGAAATAATTTCACAATAAATAGCCGTCGAAAGATATAAAACTACTCATTAGTAATACTGAATGGACTTTACATAATACCGAAATGTAATGAAAATATCCATTTGCTTCCTTTGACAGAGAGAGAGAGAGAGTGTGGCTATAAATACATACTGCTGATGACCCTTATGTGTTGGTGTATGAAGCTCTAATAATGCTGAATTATACTACAAAGAGGAGTATGCCACAATAGAGCATTTAAAACTTTTGATTGTGGCAGTGCTAATTGTGCAGTTTTTCTTTCTAGATAAGTCCCCTTTTGTTCTTTTTTTTATGTCGGCTACCCCCTAAAATTAAGAAAATGCCTTGGTAGATAGATAGACCAAAAATATTAGGTCTGCTGGTATCAAAGATGAACATCAAAATAACCTTACCTGGGGGAGGAATATTCTGTCTCTGAATTAGGTGACAGAGTGTAGAGGCTAACAAATTCTGATTGTGAGGATGGTTGTGGCAGCACTGTCGCATCAGATGAATGGTGGCATCTTCAACACTACTATAGTCACTATCGCTACTACTTGATGGCCCTGACCCACGCATCAGAGGCTCACTTCCACGAACTAAAGGATCTCCTGAAATGATTAACCATAATAGATTTTTGTTTTTAATCCATCCATAAAAGTGTCAATTCTTTTCTACTATACTTCCTCCTAACTCAACTATAACTTGTAAAAAAGGAAATTATTCTGTATCCAATTCAAGAATAACAATATAATAACCACAAATGTATACCACCAATAGAGAATAAGTCTGTAACTTGTCTATTTTCAAGTTTAGTATCAAAATCTTTCAACAATCATTAACAATAATTATACCATAACTTTAATAGTAATAATGATAATAATAATAATAAAAATAATAATAATAATAATAACAATAATAATGCTGTAATACTGTAATATGATGTACGGAAAATAAAAGGTATGGCTATGTGAGAGAAAGAATAATTAATTCATGACAGCTTCAAACACAAGACATGCTGAATCTAGGTTATAAATTTGTAAAATAAAATGCACAGTGCAGTATATCATAATTTTACAAAGGCATAGAACTCAAAACTTCAACCATTTTTAATTAATTATATTACTTCCCTAAAAAATAAGGGTAAAGGTATGTTCTGTGGTTGCACAATTTATACAATATTTTAGTTATCAGCATTAAATACCAAACAGGATCCTTCTTTTTATTTCATTGCATCAAAGATTAGGTCAAACTGTCATTTTAGTAACATTATTCTCACACTAAGCCATTTTCAGTCTACTGAACATAAATTCCCAAATATAACACATTAACATTCCTGTAATACTAATTTTGCAAGGCAACTACATAGATGTTAATCTAATAGGATATGGGTGGGAAGGGGGTTAAGAAACTGATTTTATCCAAACTATAAAAGAAAATCTCATTCATGAATTAATGGGATTAATATACTGAATTATTGGTAAAAAGTGATGGTTTAATTTCTATTTGTCTTGAAGATTCCAATATACATAAGAAATAACTAAATTCTAATAGCAAAAAATGCATGTAAACCTCCCAATAACAAACTAAAAGTGGGAAGGGGTGTCCATTATCACCTATAGTCTGCTGTATCCACTATATTTCCACATAGAATAAAGCAAAATACCAAATTCTATACACTAAAGGCCTTCTATATACTATATGCCAAATATCTGGGGTAACAACAATACTAGCACTTGAGATTAACAAGCTTACGTTTTTCACCCTAAGATGACATAATTAATAAATAAAAATTAAATGATTTACAAAAAAAAATTACTTTAAGAATTGGTCAAATCAAAACAAACCGAATACAGCACGGAAATACACTAGCAAGTAATATTTCTTAATATGAATCTCTTCATGTATGTCAGAAGGCTAGCCTTCTGATAAACATCACCAACAATTCAAGGTTATATTTCTAAAATGGTAGTATAAGATAACCCCTTACTTAAGGGGATAATTTTTTGGTTTAAAGGTCACCTTCTACGAAAAATATACAGCAGTGTAGATTTGAATGAATTACTATAATTTCTAAATATTCTACTGATTGACCAATCAATTAAAAATTTGCACAATCTAATTCAAATAAACTGCAGTCATTAACTTACCTAAAACAGTCAACAACGGTAACCAAAACACAGAGCCTTCGGCAGACCCCAACCAATCTCTCATGGGGGGTTCTGCACAGAGGGCTGCAAGGGTGTGCAACGTATGAGCCACAAGAGATGTACTCAAAGTAGGAACAATTGCAGCTGCGATTTGGGGAGGAGTTTGTGGTGTGGCTGATGACAAAGCATCCTCTGCACTCTTGGATTTTTCAGCAACGCTAGCTTTCTCAAGATCTGTCGCACTCTCACTTGCACCTGAAGAGGTACAACTTTCAACCTGATGTAAAACTTCTGTTTTGCACCACTCTGAAATTTAAAAAAAACATCATTAAACATAACTCTTACCCTTTTACCCCTAGGCTATTTGGAAATTTCCAACCCTTAACCCCCAGGGGGTTATTTTTTTCCCAGCACATTTTGCAGTATATTTTTTTTTTTAAATTGCTCTAACAGCCTTAATTTTTGTCATAGAGAGGTCAGGTTGGTCTCATTCTCTTGGAAAATGCCAGAATTTTCTCAAAATATTATTAAAAATATGAAAAAAAATTTATAACATTTTTTTGCAAGGACGTACCGGTACGTACATGGGGGTAAAGGGATGGGTTTTGTGAAACGTACCAGTACGTCCTTTGGGGGTAAAAGGGTTAATAGAACTTACAAATAAACATTTATCTATTTTTTAATTCTAATGAATAATAAACAGTCTGAATACTATTGAATGTACCTAGTATTCCGTGCACAAGTAACAGAGGAAAGCCTGAATCCAGCATCAAATGGATTGCCTGAGGTGACTGGGCAACTGTGGCTAGAGTTTGTAAGTGGGCAGGTGTGAGGGAAATAACGCTTGGATCTTGAAGAATCAACCTTTCCTCAACTGCACCAGACGACCCTTCTACGCCCTCTTTCATATCATCAGTTCTGGCAGCTCGGATCTCTGCCTCTCTGTCTTTTCTGAACATTGAAATATGGAAACATCAATTAGAAATCTAAATATGAGATATAAAAGCTATATATTTCAATAAATGGATAATAGAAGTGTTGAGCGAAAAAAACTGTAAAAAGTATCTCCTTCCATTTTTCAAACCATACAATTTACGCACAAATATTTGAGCTCTTGAAATTTCTTGCAATACTTCAACTTCAACAAATATCAATTGCCCAAACTCACCGGTCGTCAGTGATTGACTGATTGTTATCAATTACTGTCAATACAGACATGTTTATGAGTAGCTGTGTAAACAGCTGTGGGCGAACATGACACATGGAGCACATGATGTGATCCAAACCAATCTTCAGCTCGCCCTCACTTCTCTCTGACCATTCATACACATGTCTGGAATAATAATAAAAATATTTATGAGCATAATTCTTGACAAAACTTAGTCATTTTAAATGTACAACTACATCTTTGTTTCCTCTATATACAAGTAAACACATGATTCTGCTTTCAATAATCTTCAGCTTCATACCTGCTACAAAATTGTCTTCCCTTCAAAATATTGTTACTGTAATATAAAATTAGTTTAACAATAATAGTGTAACATATCATTGGACTAGCTCAGGAATTCACTGTTACATGAAAGATAAAAAATAGGCACAAGTGGTGTTGGAGAAAAATTGAGAACTAAGAGGGAACCATCACAAGAAATGCATGAAAAAGAAAATACTATGAAACAATACTTAGGAGACTAAGAGAAGCTGGCAAAAAAACTAATATTTCCAAGTTGGGCAAATAAGCTGGATTACATAATCCAACAACAATAATAAAAGGATTGCCTAAAGCAGGGAATACAAAGAAAAAGTTATCCGTTAATAAAATGAGCTCAACTATCCTGATCTTACATACTAAAGAAAGTAATTTCCTTTGCAATGTTGAGAATTGACAAACACATTGAAATGTGATAAATTTGAAAAAAAAATTTGTGGTGTTAAGGTCTTTCCAAAAAGTATGCAACAATGGCAAGTCTATGTTATAATTCTCTACTTATCATTCTGATTAAAATTCATATAATTTTTCCTTGATGGGTTAGACATATAATGAGTTTTCACCACCTTGTTTTGAACACTTCCTGCTTGAATTTCTATCTTGCCTATTTATGACATTTTCCTTAGAAATTAATTCCACCACATTCCTGCTTGTCAAATGCAAATCCCTCAATTAACTTTATAGCACAGATATCCGTCCTCAGTTTTAGTATATTCCCAAACATTGAACATGAAGCAGGGGAAGGAAGAGAAGGCGATGGACTGATGAACTAAGAAAATTTGCGTGTATAACTTGCATTGAAAGACCACAACAGATGGAAGGGTAAGGACATGCCTGAGACCTTTGTTCAACAGTGGACTAGTTATGGCTAATGATGATTCCCAAACCTTGTAAATATAATCCCAGCTTTCCATTGCCTTAATATTCCACTTGAGACCATAGATCTTTGTTAAACTTATTAAAGGAATAATTTTGGATAATGATGCCTCTTGGGCAGGCTATATTACACATATCAGGCATAGCTTTCTACATTCCCCTTACAAAAATCAATGACACCTGGACTATAGGATTTAGCAACTTTTTATCTCTCTGCTATTCATGTTTTCAAATTATTTTCATGCTTCATTTTCTCACTGACTCCTAACATCTTCCAACAGAAGAAAGGACTATAACATAATTAAAGTTTATGACACTTTCTTATTTTACCTATTATTTACTTCCCCTATGCATGGACTGGACTAAATAAAACATCATGTTACATATACCACTGACTTCATGATTAAAAAAAGTTTGCATTACATTTAAATAATATTTCTTTAACTGTTAACAAAATCAATCAGCTCCTGACCAAAATTTGAAAAAATAATTAAAAAATGGTACACTAAACATAAATACAGTTCTAATAATAGGAATGCATGTACTGCTCCCAACAAATATCTGAAGTAAGGGTACATTAATCCTCCCAAAAAGTTATATAATGACAGCCATTCAATATTTCTTCAAGCAAGAAATAATAAGAAAACCTACCTGAACAATTCATCAGTAATATGACTTGTAGTATCATGTACAGTATTCCACAAAACAGCAGCAATACAGTGCAAAATTTCTGCGCTAACACTGCCATTCAGATTTCCAGCTGGAGACTGAGGTGATAATTGTTGAGGAGGTTGCTGAGTTCCCAGACTATAATTACTGCTCATAGGTGATGATGAGGGGAGAGGTTGCATAACAACATGATGGAGCCATGACAGAAGGACAGAGACACCTTCCATGTTGCTGCTTCCTACGCATAACTCATAGAGTAAAGCTATGGCTGCATCAAGGCTATTTCCACCTAAAAAACAACAGACAACACAATCATAGTTAAAAATGCAAATTACTATTTCTAAAACTGATTCAATTTGCCCATAATTATATAATAATTATAATTTCCAAAAATCTACACTACATACCTGAAGGCAGTCTTAGTAATGGATGAGTTAGCAGTGTCATGATGAGTGTGTGAAGTAGGTGAGGTGACCTCCTCGCTAAGGCCAATGTAGTGTCTTCTAGTGGATCAGACCCTGAAGAAGCCAAATGTAAAGTTCCTGGTGGAGTCAACAGTAAGGTAATACATGCTTCCATTACACCATTCACCGAGGCTCCAGCTTCAGCGCCAATATTTCTACCTCCTTCTACATGAAACATGCACTGATGGATGAGTCTTAACCACCACATGCTGAAATGACAACAGTTTATTAATTCAATTATAGTTATGTTGATGTCTTAAGAATATCTCACAGGTATGGTTAAACTATATATAAAAAATAACAATAACAGTAATAATATTGACAAAGGGAAAAAAATCTTTTCGTCAAATTTCAAGTGTAAAGAGGCAATGACAATATTTTCTTTTTCCTTATACTGTATACAAGAACTATACCAACAAATCTAAATTCAAGTACCTTGCCCTGTGTGGAGTATGGTCCGATAAGGAGTTTTCATGGAGCCCCCTCAAGGCCTCTCGGAATGTTGTAGTACCTAACAATTTGAGCTGTGACAGTCCAAGAGTTGCAGAATCTCTTGGTCGATGGAGGCGAACAACAACAATTGAAGCAACTACAGGGCGTGGGAGTACCAAACGTACTCGGGACAATCCAGCAGTGCTCAGGGGGCCACTTACTGGCATGAGGTAACCTCCTTCAACGCCTACTTCTACAGAAACGGCTGACGGACAAGCTGTTGAAAGTGAAAAGAAAAAAAAGTTTAAAAAAATGAAACACTGTTATTATAATACTGGAACTCTAAAATTGCATTCTACAAAATTTCTCAATTTCAATAAAAACATTTTGGAAATAATTTAGTTTTCCTACCTATAAAAACCTGAGTTCTATAAAAATAATAGTATGCTTTTAGTGAAGTTGGAAATTCATCAGTTAGATTTATCACATCCTCTCAGTAGTTACTGGTGGGTAGAGGGAAAGCTCCATCCCCTAGCCAGCTCACTGAGTCGCCACTTTGAGCTTCATCTATGAATTGATGGATGGATGGGGTGGAAAGTTAAGTTAAAAGGACTCAGGTTTCTATGTTATAATTAGGAAAAATGCAAATTACCTTCTAAATATGACAAATTTGGAATAATTTGTATTTTTCTTAACTAAAAACCTGGAGCTTTTTACATAGGAGTATTACTTTGGCGATAGCTAAAACTGGCCATTAAAGCTTTAGCAAGGTGTAACTACCCTCCGCTAGTTAGTGGGGATAGACCAACCACCCCGCTCACAACAGCACTATTAAATAAGTCACTTTACAATTGCAGCAGGACTTACCGGGGAAAGATGATGGCAGGAACAGTATGAGTAAAGAGCTCCACATTTGTATGGTTAGGTAAAATACCAATTTCTTTTTTCCAGCACTATGTAGAAACCTTACTCTTTACATGGGAGACTCACTACATGGTGGGTAGAAGTCCTAAAACAAACTGGCTGGTGATTGTCCCAAGATGAAACTCTGCATTGCAAAGGCTGTTTAAAGGGCACCCTGATACCTCCTGAGCCTTATAGGTTGATGGACTGGGCAATCAGTGCTAGCTGTAATTTTGGAGATAAGCTCTTCACTAAAACATTGACATTGGCCGACTCCGGCTCGCTTGGAAAATGGGGACGTGCACAAAGGACAGTCAGAGGAGGTAAGATTGCAGAGTTCCTTGAATCCCTAGAGAGGGGAGGATGTAATAGAAGTACAGTAGTAAGTCACTCACAAATTTATCCTAGACTTACTTGCGGGTAACATCTGCTCTCAACCGAAAGCTAATTGTCCTAAAAAGGAGCCGCGGTGCTTGCAACCACGTTTATTGTAGCTACCACAGGACCAATGGAGAATGTGTCCAGGTTCCTGTGGGGTATGTCTTGCATGTAGTGGGCGGTGAACGTTATTTGCCATTTCCACATGCCCACTTGTAAAACCTGCGTCTAGAGAAATTCTTTTGAACACCAGAGATGTGCTGACATCCCTGATGTCATGAGCACTGCAATGACAACTGGGAGATGAGGAGCCTGGTTGTTTGACTCTCTCAATTACCTATCTAATCCAGGAAGAGTTCTTTGTAATCTTCCTCTCTCTTGGTTCTACCAGTGCTCACAAAGACCCTGCTGATCTTAGGGCAGGCTCTGGAGGGTCTTTTTAAGTATTTCTTCAGTGCCCTCACAAGGCAGAGTAACAGCTGGTTTGGGTCATCTGTTACAGAATGGAAATTCTGAATCCAGAAGGGCCTGAATCTAGGATTCGCTACAGCTGGATTTTGAGTCTTAGCTACAACTGAGGGATGAAACCGAGTGTCATTTACCCCCATCCCCTTGCATAGGCAATGTCATAGGACAAACAATGTCAGTCGCTTACTCTCTTGGCAGAGGCCAGGGCTAGGAGAAAGACTGTCTTCAGGGTCAAGTCACGATGTGATGCATGATGAAGAGGTTTGTATGGTGCATCTTTCAGTGAGCGTAGTTCTTTCATTCCATTCCAAGATGGTGGTCTGACTTCTGACTGATGCCGATGGGCTCGAAATTCCATATGAGAGACGATTCCATCAAGGAGTCAACATTAACTATGTTCAGTTTAAAATCGAGGCTTAAAGCCGAGTAATAGCCTTTCACTGCCGACACCAAACAGTTTATCCTCCTTGAGGTATACCAAAAACTTCACTATTATTGGAATAGTGGCACTGAGACAAAGATAGATTTACCGAGTTGTCTTCTGTCAATCTGACGATTCCCACCGCCAGCTGCTGTGAAAAGTACCTCCTTGTTTGTTTAGGTGTGACATCACCGTAGTGTTGTTGCCTCTCAGCACTACGAAGTACCCTGAAAGGAGCTGATAGAAATGTTTGAGGGTGAAAAAGGTCTACTCCCCTGAGCAGGTTGGCGTCTGACACCCACCACTCAGGTCTCTCTTCTGCTCTAGACCTACAGGCATTGAGGTGTTCGTTGGGTCTAAGTGCTGAGACCATAAGCTACCATTGTGGGGCACAATTGGGTAGACAGTTGTTGGGAACCAACTTCCCAAAAGAAGTTAGGTGTCCCAGCAGCTTTTGCCAAAGGTCTGCTGACATCTTGTCCCACGAGAGACAAGGTTGAGATACCTGTCTGTCTCTTTACTTGCTCCTCACACAGGAAACCTTTGCCTAGTTTGGTCAGGATTTTCATCCCTAGATATACCATCTCTTAAGAATGTTGCAGGTGAGACTTTTCATAATTTACCAAAATCCCCAGGTCCTGACAAAAGGCAAAAAGCCTGTCTCGGTGGAGAAGGGTCTCCCCTTGAGTCTGCTATAACTTGAAAACTGTCTAGATAACGAAGGAGACAAATGCCATTCTTGTGAATCCAGGTGAACTCTATGGTAATGAGCAGAGTGAACATCTGAGGTGCTATGGTCAAGCTGAAGCACAGCACCTTAAACTGGTATATCTATCCGCTTAATGTGAATCTCAGGTACTTCATTGAGGATGGATGAATGGGGATTTGGTAGTACACATCCTTGAGGTCTTTCGATATCATGATGTCCTCAAGTCTGACAGTCTACCTAACCGTCTAGACCGTACTCATCTTGAACAGAGTTTCTTGGACAAACTCGTTCAGGGCTGAGAGATTAATGCCTAACCTCTAGCCTCCAGCCACATTTTCTACAAGAAATCACCGACTGTAGAAGGCTAGATGCCTGTCCGGAACTTCTTGAAGAGCGTTCTCCCCTAGTGTGGCCTGAACTTCCACCAGAAGGGCCCATTCCTTTGCGGACCCCTTCTTGTAAAAATCTAACATCGTTGGATGTAGCGTCAGAAGAGGGTGAGGGAGCGTGGGTGGAACTATGTATCCATCTCTGAGTAGGGAGACCGACCATGGTTCGGCCCTGTGGAGTACCTACCTATGCCATTAAAATAACGAGTGACCTAGATATCACGCAGACCTCCTCAGGTGGAGGAGCTTGCCCATTTACCTTGCTAGTGCTCGGTGAATGGGTGCACAATGCTGAGCAAGATTTCCTTGCAAGACTCAGGTCTGTGCTCACGCCTTAGTGGAATTGACCAGAGTACTCTCGTACAGCATGCCTTCCGAAAAAGATTGGCGGGTAGTGTTATGCACTCCTACAGGAGGTATTAGCTCATAAAAAGGCAAGTAAGCTTGCAGGAGACGGGCTGTACCAGCAACCTATCTGGGAGGAATAGTTTTCCTCTACAACTTATTTTCAACTAGGATAAGCTCTGGGCTACCTGATCAGCCAAATACCCAGTAGGGTAACCAACGCCTGCCAGGGATTGTGTCTGTTGCTCCACACCTAAAGGGTTGGCAAGTTTAATTGAAAGGTACAAAGATCCTCGACTCTCAAGCGAAATGTCAAAAATCATCGGTTACTTAAGAGGGGCCGAGAGATTGCCTACCTAGTAAAAATCTCAAGCAGATTGATGTCAAGACGTGCAACCCTCCTGTCCTCCAAACTGCCTTCAATCTTACAGATCGTTAATACCAGAGTAGCCAGTACTCCCTAGAGGAACGTGGTATTACAGCAAATCTCCTTAGCGATCGCCGTTGTGAAAGACCAATCGCTAACAACTGATCATACGCAACTACTTCTGAAAGGCAAGATTGAGACGTATCTTTAATCCTTTGTCAAACAGGCAATTGTATGCTTAAGCCCAGCTACGAACAAGTAAAACTGTACAGACTGTGGACGAGGGACGAAAATACAGGCAGAGCCCGAATGATTCGTTGCGTCAAGAGCTCGATTTGAGAACTTTGATTAATGTTCGCAATTGAGACCTTCTTCCTATGACCAAGATCCCTTAGAAACAACAAATATCTTGCATTTCTTTGTTTCCGATTGGCATTTCTGGCATCAGTTCTGAATGTTCCCTCCCAGGGAACAGATCTGCTTAAGTGAATTTTAAAGTTTTGGAGTCTATGTATTTTAAATACCAAGACGGCCTATACGAATGTTAGGAAGGAACTGCCTAAAATGAAAGAAGAGTCTACTCGAAGGTAGACTACCTATATCAGAGTACGGGAAGGTAGGAGGGTAATGCATACCCTGACTTCCCGTAAGGAATACAACCATCGAATCTAATGACTTATTTATTAGAGAGTGGGGATCTAATTGTATGATGGTACATAGTCCTTACACAGCAGTAAAAGATCGCTTGCCTGATGAGGTCTTGCAAACTTAACTTCTTTGCCTCCCGGTAAGTGTTCGAAAACAAGCCTAAGCTTACAGGCATAATGTATATGCAACAAATGGCACCATTATAGCCCTTGAATTTGGTCATCAACTAGCTGTAACATCACTGAATCAACATGTTAGTGACCATGTTCGCGCCCACGAAAAGTACATGCAGCCAGCGCAGCGATCAAATCTATGTTGGTATTAAGTGTTTGGGATAAGTGTTCCCGCAAGTAAATACTTGCTATCATTTGTAAACATAAGCAGAAGCTGACACTATCCCCTCGGGACTACAGGCTTGCAAAAAATAACCTTGCAAAGGTATGTACACTTGCCCATTGTGTGAGTGCTCCAAAGAGCTCTCCATTCAGTAGGGAAAACAAGCCCAAGAAAGTAACCCTGAATGATTATGTTTCACAACACTTAGTGTCTAATGAGACTCGTTGCGCCTGATGGGCACAATGATGGCATGTGGTGGCTGTAAGTGATTGGCAGTAAACTGTATTGCAACAATAATCCTGAGGGTTTTGTCTTGGTGAGAGACCATGTGCAACTAAAGGAGTTCGTTTCAGCCTTTTATGGGTGTTAGCGAACACCTGTAGTTGTGTAAACCTCCTCAGGGAAGTTAGTCTCCCACATGAAGAAGGTCTTGCATGCATGGGGTTAGTTGGCCAAGAATGCAAAGAAAACAAACACGAGGCAGGTTTGTCTAGGCTTGCAAGCGAATGCTGCCGGTGTCAGCAAGCGCTGGCGAGAAGAGTTGACTATTACCTGTAAGAATGGGTGTAGGTAGTGTTTGATACCAAGGTTGCTTGCAGACCTTCGGCAGGTGGAAAGGATCACACACCCACCTTGCTAGAGGTCAGTAGATGGGTGTGCAACACTGTGCATGACTTCTCCACCAAACTCAGGTCTTTGCAAAGTAATCATGCTCATCCTAACCCCCACACGTGGTTGGCGAGTAGCCTTATGTCATCTCCTCGGAAAAGAACGAAAAAGGCTGTGCTGTACTTGTATTACAGCAGTTTCTCTCTTATAAGAGGTTGAAACCATGAGGCGCACGTCCCGTAGTGCTTGTCTCACAAAGCTCCACAAGTACTGTTGTGCCCAACAGGCAGGATGATGGCGATAACCCCGAAGTTATAACCTACGATCAGTTTCTTCCTTGTAAGAAGTTGAAACCATAAGACGCATGGCCTCACTAAGCTTCATGTAATCTCTTCTGCCATCTAGGCACGATGTAGGTAATAACCCCGAAGAGTTATAGCCTAAGAGTAGTTTCTCCCTTGTAAGAGGTTGAAACCAGGAGGGCTAAACAGCACTCCATGAGCTTTGTTGTATCGAACATCATGATGTCAGCAATAAGCAGAAAGAATTGTAACCTATGAGACTCGTTGTTGGGAGCAAAGCAGCGACAGGAAGAGGTCGGCAAACATCACCATCTGCGGAAAAGACACTGAAGGGAAATTGCTCACAAGACTCGTTTTGTACCATGAGGGTATGACAGTGATGAGCAGGAACTGCAAGCAGTCACCTAACTCCTTCGTCGCTGAGCTCCGAAGAGCAGGAGCAGGCCATGGACAAATACAATTCCTGTTGAAGAAATCCCACAGGGGGAAACGACTTGGGTAAAGGAAGTCTCTCCCGCGGTCGGGAAAGGCGTCCAACCCCTGTTGCTGCTGTTGGCAATTCTCCCTGCAAGGGGAAAAGATTGTTACACAATGGCTGGTGGAGAGTAACTGGTCCTCGGAAGGGAAAATTGCTTTCCGTCAACAGGCTGTGTTCAAGTTGAAGGTCGGAGTTGAGAGCTGCCTGTGAAACATAACCTAAGCCAGTTTCTGGGTTCACCCCGAAGGAATACCCCCAACTGGAAACCATGAAGGGAACCAGTCTGCACTGCTCTCGTTCCTATGCCAGAGCTGCAAAAAGAGGATGAGCAGATACAGAATGCTGCATTAAACTGTAACACCCTCAGATAGCCTTCTTTAGCAGGAAGAGAGGAAAGTCCCAATGTGGTAGGGGTTGCTGCAAGTTACAACAGAAAAAACTTCCCCAGTGGTGGCTGCCCTTGTTTCGCTATGGGAAGTGACGGAGTCCACATCTAAGGGAAGTCGGAGTCACCATCTAAAAAGAAAAAGAATTTACAAAAATTTTCTGCGTTATTTTAAGTCATAAGCCGGTTAAAAGGTTTTGATGGGAGAGTAAGAATACATCTTAACTCTACAGATACAAAATAAAGTGGCAGTTGTTTACTAGTGCTGGTGTGGGCTGGGTGGTTGGTCTATCCACGCTACACACCTACGCTAATTAGTGGAGGGTAGTTATACCTCACAAAAACTTTAACAGCTGATTTCAGCCATCGCGTAAAGTTTGTATATAGTGCCGGAACAACTGTGATTTCTTTCTACAAGAATAAAAAATTTAGACCTTTAATCATTGGCTTATTCTTAGTAGGGAGGAACTTTCTACGACAAAACTAGCTGGTGTAAAATCCAGGGATGGCCAGACACCTGCACCTGATGAGATGCAAGAATGTTGACTCCTATCCAAACATATTAACCAAAAAGTGTTCAGGTTCTAGGTTAAGCTTCTGCCACTGGGCAGACCGTCAACGGAGAAACTAATATACCTACTGGAATATACAGTGGAACCTCTACATACGAACGTATCTACATCCGAATTTTCCAACATCCGAAGTAAAATTCGAGCAATTTTTCGACTCTACACCCGAATTTTATTTCGACACACGAAGTAAGCAATTTTCGTCGTACCGGTTGCATCCGAATTTTTCCACACGCGAAGTACAATTCGAACACGTTACTACTCTACACCCGAATTTTTTTTCAACACCCGAAGTAAACAATACCCGTACGCGTAGGTGGTACTCATAGCGCCGGATGTATTTTTTATTTCCGCTGATAGAAGGCAGCATTTCTACCTCGGAGGGACCCTCAATTAGCGTGGCTTGGGACATTCCTCTGTTCTCGTCGGCTTCGTGTGGTTGTGCCCAGTGGATTCTGCTATTAACTGCGTTTTAATCGTGAATTTTTACGTTCATCCTTCTACGGTATTTTACGTAAATCATAGGTCCTAAAATGCTTAGTTTCGCAAGTGGTAGTGGTAGTGGTGAGAAAAGGAATAAGGAAATGCTTTCTTTAGAAGTAAAGCAAGGAATCATTGAAAAGCATAATAAGGAAATGCTTTCTTTAGAAGTAAAGCAAGGAATTATTGAAAAGCATGTGAGAGAGAGAGAGAGAGAGAGAGAGAGAGAGAGAGAGAGAGAGAGAGAGAGAGAGAGAGAGAGAGAGAGAGAGAGAGAGAGAGAAGAGAGAGAGAGAGAGAGAGAGAGAGAGAGAGAGAGAGAGAGAGAGAGAGAGAGAGAGAGAGAGAGAGAGAGAGAGAGAGAGACGAGAGTAGAGAGAGAGAGAGAGAGAGAGAGAGAGAGAGAGAGAGAGAGAGAGAGAGAGAGAGAGAGAGAGAGAGAGAGAGAGAGAGGAGAGAGAGAGAGAGAATGTTACTACTGAACGTTTGATGGAGATTAAGCATCAAGGAGAGAGAGAGAGAGAGAGAGAGAGAGAGAGAGAGAGAGAGAGAGAGAGAGACTCTAAAAACATAAATCACGTTTTGAGCGTGAGTGAACTTGCAAAAGAACATCACGACGAACTTACTACAGAGGAGCTCAAGGAACTCCATGCTATGTCTGAGCACACGAGTGATGACAAGGAAGGGATTGAGGAGGTAGAACATGTGTTAGGTTCGGCGCAAATAAAAGAGGTGTTAGGAAAATATCAAGATGTGGTCGACTTCATCGACAAATACCATCCAAAGAAATTGCAGGTTTGTCGTGTAGTTGCACAGTTTGATGATGTTTCCCTAACTTATTTTCGAAACATTCTGAAAAGCTTTACCAAGCAACTTTCTATCGATAGCTTCTTTAAAAAAAACTACGAAGCGAACTCGTGATGAAGAGGAAGGAAGTGGTTCAAAGAAAACGGCAAAGAGTGAAGAGAAAAAAATTCAATCAATTTTAAGTAGAGAGTGAAAGTGATTAAAATTAATCATCAAAAAGAAAAAAAGAAAATTAAAAAAAAAATATTAATATGAAAATAAAAAAATAAATAAGCTAAGTTTGGTTAAAGTTCACTTAGTGCAAGTTAGAATAAGTTACGGTAGTGTACGTTTATCGTAGTCAACCTCTCTACCTCCTTGCCGCCCGTCCGTCTCCTCTCTGCGTAGCAAGACCAACTACACCTGCGCTGGACTTTCTAAGGTAAAGTGACGCTAAAAACATGTTTCTTATCATTTTTTGATAATTATTCTTTTTTACATGTCTATTATCTAATTTAGTGTGCATATTGTCATGTGTAATTACGTGTAGTAATTTATTAAGGAGTTATCATAGGTTTTTGGGCTCAACCACGGATTAATCCTATTTCAATGTATTCTTATGGGAAAATTCGTTTCAACATCCAAACATTTACTACATCCGAAGTCGGCTGTGGAACGGATTAAATTCGTATGTAGAGGTACCACTGTATCATCAAATTGTAAAGTTAATTCTAAATGATGAGTTTTCATTTATAGCTATCCTCCACTTCATAAGCACATAGTTAGTCCACTAGTTTACAGACTGGAATGCTACGGAGGTAATGGCCTTTATCCGACAGAACAAGGTCAGTCAACTTCTTTTTTTTTTAGGATTAGAGAGATCCTAAGAAGAACCAACGTAAGCCACCATTCCCGCCCAGTGGTCACCCAAGGATGTTGCTTGAAGGGTACCCATTGGCATAGCTTCCCCATTTGCCGAATCAAATGGCAGAAAAGATTGTCAAATGCACTCCTTGTCTTTTGACGGAAGTCTATCCATCTACCATGGCACTTATCCCAATTCTAGGAGGTAGCCATCATAAAAAAAATTAAAGGAGGATTTTTCTTTCATTCTACTTTGCCCGACGAGGGACTCAGCCTAGTTTGGTTGGTACTGATAAGGTGCCACAGCCCTCCTTCCTCATGCAGCTGTAACAGCAAGGCCTATCAGAACTGTCACTATCGATCGCCATTCATTCTATTTCTGGCATGCTCTTTTGCCTCTATCACTTCTATCTTCCTGTCACCTATGGCTTTCTTCACTCCATACAGACATCCATTGACAAAAGTACCTAGGGTAAATGTTGTGACAGCTGTGTTAATTGGAAGAGATGTGATATTCTCTTCCAGGATACAGAAACTTTTTTTTTCTTGAAAGAGAAGAAGGTAAGATCCTATTTGACCTGCTGGGCAGGAGAAAATTGATCCCCAAGGAGACCAAGCCATTTTAAGGAGGGTCTCAATCCCTGTGGGGCTCTGAGGAGACGGTCTATCGACGTACAGTATTTCTCCCCTTAACTGGCACTTTCCTTGACCCTTAAGCCAACAATTTGCCTCATTAGGGCAAGAAAGTTCAAGAATGTCAACTTAGTTTATGGGTTTTGTCAGAGCAGGACCAAGAGTCAGGTGTCAAAGGGTTGGTTGTGTGTAATGACTCCTCACTCCTAAGGGGTGGAGAGTAGACTCATTCAGAATTTCATTTAAAAATTGTCGAAAGTACCTGATCATAAAGGGAATCTACTATGAGAAAAAGAGTGAGTGCTAGATGGGGCTCGATCATGTGAAAGAAAATTTACACTTAGTCTACCTCGTTGACCTAAAGACGTAAAATCCTCCCAAGAATCATGTGAGGCGAGTGTGCTTGCACTGGTGAGTGCACTAGAATATCAAAAGACTGCGCTCAGCCTGAAGGGTGCGCACACTGTAGAGCGAGAGCAAAAGACAACTCCTTGGAGGATTAAGACCTGTTGGCCGCATGGTGCGTGCAAACAGTTAAGTGCTCACACACTTTAAAGGAAAATTTGAGGGGTCAATATCAGATGAATGCACATTGGCTGAGTAGCTCATGTGTGCAAACAGATTACTCATGTTCAAATTCCGATGAGAGAGCTCTTAATGGAAATGTTTGTACAATGGCAACTATGTACACAGGATAGCGCTCATCATGAACACGAGTGTGCACAAACGAAAGATTTCACTTCCGCAGATGAGTGCATCTGAGTCACAGGTAGTCCAAAATTTGACAAGGACTCATGAACCATAGAATGAGCACACATTAACAGAAGCATTTGTGAGCGTGAACAGAAAAACGAGTGTGAAGGTGAACCCAAAAGACACAAAGAATGTGTGTAAAGAGGTAAGCACGAATGCACATTAACAGGTGAGCATAAGTGCCTTCAAATATTGAGCACCAACAGGTGAACTCATGATGGCACAAACCAGAGAGCGTGCATGCTTAGATAAAGATTAGGATCAGGAGGGGGGGAAGCGAGTTAACAGGTGAGTGCACCCTAATGAGGGGGTAAACATGTGTGTCCAAGAACAATCATGATCAGAGGAATGAACTTTAACAGTTGAGTGCAAACATTAGTTCTCATGATGATTAGATGCATCTTCTCCACTGGGACGAAAAGATTTTGAAGAATCCTCTTCAAAGGAGTAGAGCGTTTAAGACTTCAATGCAGAGATTAAACCCTTGAGAGAGCTCTAAGGGCACTCTCTCTCCTTGGCCTAAAGGAGGCGGGTACTACTCGCCTTCAACGTAAAGGATGTTGGAATTAGACTGGGACGAGAAGCCAAATGTTCTTCCTTCCTTCCTTTATTCAAAGATGTCATAGGTGAAGCTTGAGCCAGAGACGAAGGAACAGCATAAGGTGAGATCAGCGATAAAATCCACCTTCCTAAGTCTCAGGATGACCTCCTCTGCAGGGCAAGCAGGGAAGCAGATGGCCACAGAGGAAAACCTAGTCTTCTAAGTTACTAAGGTTAACAAGAGCATCTCCACTGACATAATGTCCTCCAACTCTAAGGAGGACCATGGGGTCTTTAGGTGTCTTCCTTTGCTGAGTCCTTATATGAAAGTGTCTCACACTCACTCAGAATTAAAGGAGGACTTCCAGCCTCTATATTGGAAGCTGCTAGGACCACATTCTTCTTTGCTGCAAGGGGTTAACTACTGCAATGTAATGGTTCAGTGGCTACCTTACTCTTGGTAGGGGTAGAAAAGACTCTTTAGCAATGGTAAGCAACTCTTCTACGAGGACACTTCAAAGTGAACCCATTATTCTCTAGTCTTGGGTAGTGTCACAGCCTCTGTACCATGGCCTTCCACTGTCTTGGATTAGAGTTTTCTTCCTTGGGTGTACACTCGGGTATGCTGTTTTATCTAATTTCATTTCCTCTTGTTTTCTTTTAAAGTTTTTATAGTTTATATGTGAAGGGTCTAATCTAATAAAATGGAATGTTTTGTTCTAATTGTTTATTCTTCGCTTGTAGTTTATTTATTTCCTTCTCTCCTTTCCTCACAGGGCTATTTTTCCTTGTTGGGGCCCTTGGGCTTATAGCATCTTGCTGTTCCAACTTGGGTTATAGCCTAGCTTATAACAATAATAATAATAATGTCACATCACTGGGATACTTTTCCCTGTTGGAGCCCTTGGCCCTATAGCATTCTGTATATCCAACTAGGGTTGTAGTTTAGCTAATAATAATAATAATAATAATAATAATAATAATAATACTCCAGCCACTGCAAAGAACATTTCGACATAAACCAATGTATATTACAATTATAAATATAGTGTACAAAAGAAAAACTACTAATTACTTACAAACAAGTGAAACTGTGTGAGGTAACAGGTGAACTTCATGCAGCAGTACAGCACAAGGTAAAGTCAAAATGAGGTCAACCCAACTTTCATCTGGATAGAAATGGTACGACCATGGAGCACTCTGGAAAGACAGAAGTTATTTTGAACAGTGGACTTCAGCATTTAAAAGAGAAAAAATATCATACCTACTCACATCAAAATTCAATGGAAATGACAATACCTTGGTTCTCTGAAAAAGTTGATTGGAGTCTACAAGAACATTTGCAGGCCGAGCTGTGGGATTACTTGAAGTAACAACAGCCAATGGAGCAAAGTTGTAAAGGCCTTCCGTTTGATCTATAGGCTCACTACGTTTATTTGAGGAGGTATTATGAGTTGAAACTGGTAGTGGTGGTGCAAGGTGATTCATCACAGCTGTTACAAGACCTCCACGTCCTCCACCCATCATTCCAACACTGCTTACTAGGTTCTCCCACAACATCTGCAAAAAAAAAAAAGAAAAAAAATAATTCAAACTTGATATGACTTGATACTGAAACACTTGACGATCACTATAATAATTTTACGGTTCTGTTAAGATTATCCAGTGCTTGTACAAAAATAATCAATGTTGAATAATTTTTTATATAACTTTGTTTAAATATAAAATATCAACAAAAGACTCGTGGCTGCTCTACCATTACCCTTACCAATACTAGTTCCAGTAAGGTCAGCCCTTTTAGGCAACATATAATCCTGAAGTTAACCCTTCCAACACCAGACAGTACATAATCGCCTCTCTATGGTTTCATAAAAAAGTAATCCTTACAATGTACGTACAAATTCTGCTAGTACAGACTGTGGTCCTAGTCCAATAAAGTACATAAAAATTGTGCTATTGAAATCTTTATTCCTATCCTATTCATTTTGCACAGGTGTATAACACACTTAAAAATTACCAATAGCAAAAGATGGTCTTCCGGACAACTTGTCTCTTCCCTCCTTGAAATTTGGGTATCATCCATCTTATTTAAGAGAGTCTATCTAAGTTTTATTCTCACTATGAAGTTACAAACAGAATAAATTTCCTTTCAAAGAACTTCCTCATCTATCACTGAAATACCAGTGCAATAGTACTACATACCCCCATTATCTTTTCTGAGCAACCACTGGATATCAACGAGCCATTCTTCCGCACAAAATGTTAACATGATAGCACAAAAATATTTATATTCTTACAACAACATGAGATGAAAGTCTAGTCTTTTATTTTAAATATTTTTGCTAGTCCTTGTTTTTACAGTGATAATTTCGTTGAAATTCTGACTAAAAAAACAAAATATTCAAGCACCACTGATGCCTGCTCATGTACCTATTTCACACCAAAGTTTACCGTAAACTTTTTAAAAAAATTTTCTATCAATATAATGATAACCTGTTTTTCTTATGCTGATATTATAACTAAATGAAATATTGACAAAACTACCAAATCTTAAACTAAAACTATTTTCTTATTCGCTTACCTTCATCCCGCCTAAATCCGCAAACTTTTTGAGAACTGTAGGACAATCTAAGACCCTATTCAAGAAGCAGAGCGATGGTTCTGAAAGCAGTGGTGGACTCCACCACCCTCCTGTGAGAGGATGCAAATTGTTATTACAGCAAATAAAATGATAATTTCCTGTTAAAAATGTTTCAAATGTTTAGCTAAATCACATTTTATACTGTACTAAGTTAATAACAACAGGGAAAGGAAAACAATATATTCAATCTCTTGGAAATGATACTAGAGCAGTAATTATTAAAGTACTGTATAATAAAAAACCATAGTACAGTACAGTATATAGCAGTATACTTCATGATGAAATTTAAAAAACCATATTGATAATAAAAAAATTTCCATACCGGGAGTTATAAAAGAAACAATGGGTGTCAGAATGAGATCTGGTGTCGTAGCCTTGGCATTGAGAGTGAGAAGCAGCTGGTACAGGGCATCTGTGAGGGTTTCCCCGAGGCCAAACTTTTCGGATACTTCTCCACTTACAGCTCCGAGCAACAGAGAGACACTGTTTCCCTCGCAGGCAACAAGAGACTTAAGTAGGAACTGCATAGTTTCTGAATTTTGTAATACTGGAAAAAAAAGTTCAAATAACTTTGATGAAATTCATTATAAAATTGGTTAAAAGTGGTACATTAAAAGAACAATAACTTTGTAGTCTGTTTATATTAAAAACACTCTTGTATTGATTAAAAAGGATAAAAATGGTGAAATCTAACTCTATAAAGGAATAAGAGCACCAGTACTAAAATCTTCAACATTTTCTACTATGAATAAGTTTTAGGAATACATCTTTACCTATCACAAAACAAAGAAAACAAAAAGGAAAATCTTGATTTTTATAATTCCATGATAAGCATATACACCACATAGAAGATGTGACAATAATAATTTATTTCTACAGTAGCAAAATCTAAATAAAAAAAAAAAAATAGCATAAAAAGGGCACTTGTAACTCTACAATAGTTTTAAAGTATATCTAAGAACCTTCCCTGGCATTCAATATCACTTCTCTCTGCAGGCTCAGTTATACCGACTAATGAATTTCATGTTTTTCTACCTTCCAACAGTTAGGCCTCTTGTAAAGAATGAGACAATCTAGTAGTTAATGGCAATACACCAATGGCTTGGGAAAGCCATATTACCTTTCGCTTCAATCTCTATGTCAGTGTTTAAAACAACAATCTAAAATTCCCGATTTTTCAAATTTACAGTTTTGGTGTTTTTGATAAAAGTATTTTCTGGATTTGTTAGTAATTACTCTTTAGATTGTTCAAAGAAATTATTTCTGGCAATCACGATCCGAATTTTCTTTCTCATGTTGGAGACAGCATTGTCATTTAGATTACAATTGGGAAGAGTGCGAAAGCCTCACAGGTCGTCTTATGGAAAAGAATGTTTATATGGTTGCTAACCATAAAAGGGAACTTGCTTTTAATTCAGGGGGAAATTCAGAAGACTAAGCTAGTGAAACTCTGAACTTATCACAGATCAAATACTGGAAAATGGATGTAAACTTTACAAATCCAGTTTTGATGAATCCTGTAACAGGGTATCAACATTCCTAGCTAAAAGATCAGGAAACATGTCAAATGTCTGATCTTCCCAATCAATTCCAAATCTCTACAACCATTAATGGGTGCAGAGATCATTCACTTGGAAGAATCTGTTTTTACCAGCTTCACTGGTTTGCCAAGACACTAAATGTTCCATGAATAAACCAGGACAGAAGTATCATTCCTCTCTCATTTGTCCAAGTAAATAGATCTGCCAGCCAGAGGAAGGATTCAGACCAGTTTCCTCCAGCTTGGAAACTTAAGATGCTGTCATGTTGTCTAGTGTATAAAACTCATTGGGATTTATATGTCCCAATTGCTATGAAGGGATTAATCCTCAAGGGGTAAAATCCCTGCTGATCTTTTGACTTCTACATTTAAATATAATTTTTACACAAGACAAATATATGTAACTTTTAATTTCACCTAATAAAATGTTTGAATTAATTAAAATACTTTAGATACTCTACTGAATGATAAAAACAATATTTTTACAATAAAATGTATCATTTTGATACCTCCAGGTCACAATGCTTATAACTGTAAAGTGTGAGATTTTGACATTCAACACGAGAAAAAAATTCTTTACAAACCCACTGCCACAAGGATTGCTAGTGCAGGAGCTTCAAGTCCCCCAACCGAGGGCAGTAACCCTAAATGTAGCTATCACGAATGTCTTACCTGTATCTGCAAGGCAGGGTATACTATTTGGAGCAGCATGAGAACACGTTTGTGGGGTATGCATTGCTTTGTGCTCATCAGTTTGACTTGAACTTGTATCTGAGCGTTGCTGCTCTAATTTGCTTGAGTCTGTCAAAGACCCTCCTGAATTTTCCTGAGCCTCATAGTTAGCTACACCTACACGAGCCTGCAAAACCAAAGTAATCATTAAAGGGTGCTTTAAATACACTGGAGCTTAAACAATTATTAGAAATTATATCTTCTAAAATTACAAAAGTAATATTAGACATGTCTACCTGCAGTAAAATTTTCAAAACCACTGACATAAATGTCAATGCCCTACTTTTCAATGATAACCAGGAAAAAAAATGAGTTAACATCCCATTTGCAAACAAGGCTCAAGTATGAGGGCACATAAACTTCTGGTCTTGGTGGTATGGTCACAATAAGCTTTGATATTCAAGAGGTTTATGACAATTGATTTACCTGTATTTTGTTACCATCACTCATTAAAAGGATACCAAGTCCAACTTAAATTTACATTTATGACTATGGGTTACCATTTACCATTCTGTCTCAAATTCATTTGTTTGAAATGTCCTTCAATATAAAAACTAGATTAAAACTTTCAATAGCAGGAAACCCCAAACTGTTCTTAAAAATTAATTTGTAAACACAGAGACTGAATCAAAATAACAAAAGTGGAACACATCCTCAATTAGTCAGATTTGTTGCTCAGTATCAGTTACCATAAGAAATAACCCTTAAAAATTCCTCTTGCTGATGTTGCTTTCATCTAAACTCCTCTATTCCTGCTGTTGGTCAGCACCATCCTTATAGTACTGTATATAATTTAAAGCATCATCTTTGATTGTGTATATATATAAAGAGCAATAAAATAAGAAGGATCTACGCTAACCCCCTTCATAGAAAGAAGGAGCTACGCTAACCCCCTTCATAGGTCCATCCTTATATTTCATTTAAAGTATCCTCTTTGAATGTGTATATATACTAAGTACAATAAAATAAGAAGGATCTACATTAACCCCCTTCATAGATACAGAAGGGATGCAGTAATCAAAGGTGACTGACTATAATGAGCTAAAGCCTCACTGTTGTGAATAATCTTTTATGATGTCAAAGTGGTAAAACTTTTTATCTTGAGTGAGTGAAACATCATAAAACTTGTATGTAAAACTGGACAAAATGAATGCCATCACTACTTGATAACAGCTCTACTCTAATTCTTAAAAATTTACCAAGAGTGGATGATAAAGCAATATTAACACAAAATTTTGGATCTATTACTGTAATGGCAAGATAAAGAAATGTCTTTCTCCAGACTTAGGCAGATAATAAATAGAACAAATAAGGCCAAACGACACTGGAGAAGTCAAAGGTATATATGCCAAAGATTGGGGAATGTGAAATGAATATGGAAGAATTATGACTATAACTGACATCTGTCGATCTGTATCCGGATTGATTGATGGTAAGTTATCGAGCATCACCAATTGAGGATGCACGAGAAAAATTTGAAACATGGAAAATGTCAGTATCTGTGCTACACTATAATTAGATTATGAAGTGTAGATAACAGATGTGACATGGATGAAAGTTACTAAGCCCATGTTATCCAGTAAATTTAGCTACTTCATTACAGATTAATGACATTTACAGAGATGAATTAGCCTTCCTTCATTGAAATGTTAAATAGAGCAATGATGTGTCTAGTCAAGCATGGATAGTGATGACATTAACCCTTTTACCCCCAAAAGGAAGTACTGGTACGTTTCACAAAACTCATCCCTTTACCCCCATGGACGTATCGGTATATCCTTGCAAAAAACTGCTATTTACATTTTTTTTTTTTTTTTTTTTTGCATATTTTTCATATTTTTTTTTTTGAGAAACTTCAGGCATTTCCCAAGAGAATGAGACCAACCTCACCTCTCTATGATGAAAATTAAGGCTGTTAGAGCAATTTAAAAAAAAAATATGCTGCAAAATGTGCTTGAAAAAAAAAAAAAAAACCCTGGGGGTTAAGGGTTGGGAAGTTCCAAATAGCCTGGGGGTAAAAGGGTGAAAAGTGCCATCAAAAGCAAGATATTTGCATCTAATATGATTTTGTAGAAGAATACTACACATATGAAACATCCAATGGATAATAACTTCTGAGAATTTCAAGAAACTGTAACCTAGATAAAAAAAAGTATCCCTTGCCACCACATTAATGAGGAGAATAAAAAGAAAATTCAATAATATGCCACAAGTATTTTCATAAGCTTCAAACCATAAAAGAGTGCATTTTCATAAGCAAACCAACCACTATACAATATAGAACACAATATTTCAAAGATCAAATTCATAGCACGAGAACTAGGATAAAATTCTTGAAAATTTCAAACAACGTAAGAATCCGTACCTGTGCTGGATTGACGACAGCTGTTTGTGCTAATTTACGAGACAAATTCAGGAGGGAGCAAAGCAAAGCTAAGCGAGAAGGAGTTGGTCCCTGTCGACCATCTGATCCTAATACAGAGGCAAAGAGTCCTCCGAGCATTGTCGATGTTTGGTTTGTGGCTCCATACGTAACTCCCTCATTTGACACCAAATGACTATGAACTAACACAACTGTAAAAGAAGCAAATAATAGTTTCAAATGAAATGGTATGTTCATTCATTATATAGTACAGTACAGAGCATATTCAGTCTGACAATTAATGAATCATAGTACAAAAGAGGACACCTACCAGTTGAACTTATAATGGACAGAGGAACATGCATACGTTCCAGTCCATCGTAGTGCATTGACAAGAGTGTACTTAACAGACAGCATTGACCATCTAATGGACCCATAGCTAATGAAATAGCTCCCTGAGGTTCTAGTAAGCGTGACACTAGGCTCAAAAGAGCCTGTTTCAGAGTCAACCCAGGACCACTTGTTACGCTGATGACATCACACCGCACACGCAAACGTACCAATAAGTCTTCCAAAAGTCCTGTTACAGTACTACCAACCTGGAATGGAAAATAATCACGATTCAAACTTTGATAACAAAAACAGAAAAACAACAAGCTTTTAAGAAAGGATCTATTAAATATATAAAATGGAATGTAATATTAAAGTCAACCTTGGCTTGAGCCCATAAATAGCTTCACAGAGGAACAATGCTCACTTTTATCACAAGTGGATTTACAGCAATGCCTCACAAAATCACAGTTCACCTATCGCTCCCCCAGTATATAATGGATTTATAAATACAGTACAGCATATATGTAAATCAAGATGGTGGACTTCTCTTTATATCACAGGTTTCCGAGGTCAGATAAAATTTATACTTTTCATATTTTAATCATGCAATCTTGCATAACATGCAACTCCAGAATTTCCATCAATAAAACAGGATTCTCTCATGTATTTTGTCTATGGAGTGAGTTCTGTTTTCGGGACCAAATCATAATAAACTAACCTCTATCTCAACTTCTAGTTCAATAGATTAAAAAGAGCAAAAGAGAATGGGGAAAGCAACGAAAGTATCTTTAGTAATACCTAAGGCTATAAACAGCCGAACAAAAAAGAGCTATCTGTTTTGTTATGAACAATCTATCAAGATGATAATAGCCGTTTTCCTTGCATTACAACTTCCGTACGATAGTAAAATCTATTGTTGTTGTAACATATGATGTTAAGTAGAATATGACATACATTTTTAATAAAAAGTAAATGAAACTTCCTAAAGAATTGGAATAAACTCCTTAATTTCTTAAGCTCTGTGATCAGGCACCACAAAGTTAACACCTATAAAATTACCCTGCATCCGCAACAGGGATGGTGCACTCCTAAACTTCGTAATGCCATTAAAATCGACAGATAATAAAATATAATTAAAGTAATTTTACTAAAAAGTACCTTTATAAGGTAAAGTAAAAATGATATTTCAAGAAATACTCTTCTCTTTTAGCATGAGAAATAAAAATCCTTTGGTAGCTTGCCTTAATCAGTTGATTTGGTAAGTATAGTGGTAGTTGTCTCTTATCTTACAAACATAATCAATGGAAAAGCAATATATTCATTTTGATTTTATTTCATGATAAAATATTATAAAAGTATGTGAATATTACAGGTATTGTTATTGGATACAGTAACGTGAAACATCAGTGTAATCAAAATACTGATTATTTTCATTACAGCTTTACCTTTTGATCACAGTAAAGAGACATATAGCTTGGTTAACAGAAAAGCCTAACCAAACAGTACGCATGTTAATGAATGTTCCAATTTAAAACTTATTTCATTGATGTATATGTACAGATGTATAAAGTAAAAGTATGTTTTAGCTAAAAAGGGTTTTAAGGGGCGAGACATAGGATCTTTGTATGGAATTTTGGATATTCAGATAGTTGTATTGCATTTTTGGTCTAGAAAATATCTATAATTCATGTTTCAGCATACAAATAACCAGTGAAGGGAGTAGTAAAGAATATAGGGTTAGGAATGAATGTAAAGAGTATTTTGTATAAGAATGTCATTGTACCAACTGTGATGTATGGATCGGAGTTGCGGAGGAATGAAAGTGACGCAAAGACAGAAATTGAATTTGTTTGAGATGAAGTGTCCGAGTACAGTAGTATCGCTGGTGTATCTCGATTAGATAGGTTTAGGAATAAAGTAGGGAGGGTAAGAACGGATGTAAGAAATGAATCAGCAGCTAGAGTGGAATGAATGTGTTGAGGTGATTTGACCATATAGAGAATGGAAAATAGTTGTCTGATGATGATGGTGATGAATGCAAGAGTTGATGGGAGATATAAGAAGAAGGCCAAGGTTTGGGTAGATGCATGGAGTGAAGAAAGCTCCAAGTGCTAAAGGGATAGAAGTGAGAGAGGCAAAGGAACGCGCAAAAAATAGGAATGAATGGCGAGCAATTGTGACGCAGTTTTGATAGGCCCTGCTGTTCCAGCCTGTTGCCTTGTTGACCAAAGAGGTAGTGGCAGTAGGGGGTTCGGCACATGAAGATTCATTGTGCTGGATAACAGAGGAGGGTGGGCTGTGGCACTCTAGCAGTACCAACCAAACTCGGCTGAATCCCTCATTAGGCCAGAAGGAACAAAGAGGAGAAAAATCCCCTTTTGTTTTTGTTTTTTTATTTTGGCTAACCCCCAAAATTAGTGAAGTGCCATGGTTGATCGATGGATGTTTCAAATAGTATTTTTAGTAAAAAAAAAGAAAAAAAAAATATTTTATCCATAAACCTTACCATTCTTATATTTACGTAAGAGCATTCGATCCCTTACGCAACACTTTTTAGCCTAAATTACGTACAGTACTCATTTACGAGATTGAGGAACAGATATTTACATTATTTTTCAATAAACAATTCTCTCTAACACTGCATAAGAGGCTCTTGGTTTCCTATGCTTCTTGATAGCATTGTAAGGTATATTATTGTTGAATGTTTTTCTATATTACAATCATCACATTTCTTTCTTTACTCATTCATATAAATTATTTACAGTTCTTATGTTACGTTTATGTTCTAAGATGCATATAGCATCAGAGATAAAACTAAGTACAGTGATACCTCGGTAGTCGAACGACTCTATACTCGAACAATTCGGAGTTCGACCAAAATTTTCGAGAAATTTTTGCTGCGGTGCTCGACCAAAAATTCGGTACTCGACCAGCCGAACACGTGACGACCGCATGGGCTTTGTGATGATCGCGCCATCTCGGCCACTCTCGCTTGTTCGGGAAGCATCAGTTCTCTCGAGAGCGTCACTCAGACAACGCGCGATCAGCATTCGTTGTGATTTAGTGATTTTCAGTGCTTTTAATTGCTTTTTTAGCTTTCATAATGAGTCCCAAGAAAGTAATGAGTGTTAAGGGGAAGGAGAAGAGGAAAACAGTGCGAACAACGATCGAGTTGAAGAAGGAAATTATAGCGAAATATGAGAATGGTGTACGAGTGTCCGATTTAGCGGTAGAATACGGAATGGCGAAGTCGACCATTTCTACGTTTTTAAAGCATAAAGAAATGATTAAGAAGGCGAATGTTGCAACGGGAGTTACGGCGGTAACTAAGCAAAGGCCACAAGTGATTGAGGAGATGGAAAAGTTGCTTTTAATATTTATTAAAGAAAAACAGTTGGCCGGGGAAAGTGTTAGTGAAGCGTTCATTTGTGAAAAAGCGTTGCATATCTATGAAGAATTAGTGAAGAAAAGTCCGAGTACCAGTGAAAGTGATTCATTTACATTTAAAGCGAGCAGGGGTTGGTTTGAAAAGTTTCGTAATAGAACAGGTATTCATCGTGTTACTAGGCATGGGGAGGCAGCTAGTTCGGATCAAATTGCAGCCGATAAATACGTGGGGGAATTCGATCGGTACATAAATGAACAAAATTTGATCGCACAACAAGTCTTTAATTGTGATGAGACTGGGTTATTTTGGAAGAAAATGCCAGCCAATACGTACATTACCAAGGACGAGACGAAGATGCCAGGTCACAAGCCAATGAAAGATAGGCTAACATTGTTGCTGTGTGCAAATGCAAGTGGCGATTGCAAGATCAAACCCTTGTTAGTGTACCACTCGGACAACCCCCGGGTGTTCAAACGAAATAATATTTGTAAAAGTGCACTACCAGTTATGTGGCGCTCGAACACTAAATCTTGGGTCACAAGACAATTCTTTACTGAGTGGATAAACGAAGTGTTTGCCCCCCAGGTTAAGGCTTACCTCATTGAAAAGAGCTTGCCAATGAAATGTCTTCTGGTTATGGACAATGCTCCTGCACATCCTCCAGGTCTCGAGGATGACTTGAAAGAAGAATACAGCTTTATCAAAATCAAATTCTTGCCCCCCAATACTACTCCCATACTCCAGCCCATGGACCAACAGGTCATTTCAAACTTCAAAAAACTCTATACCAAGGCCCTTTTCAGAAAGTGTTTTGAAGTGACCAGTGACACGAAGTTGACCCTAAAGGAATTCTGGAAGGAACACTTCAGCATCCTCAACTCTGTTAACATGATTGACCAAGCTTGGCGAGGTGTGACCTATAGGACATTGAACTCTGCCTGGCGTAAGCTGTGGCCATCATGTGTCACAGAGAGGGAGTTTGAAGGTTTCCAACCAGAGGCGGGTCCAAGCACTGCTACCCCTGTAATTTCTGATGACACTGATGTCGTTGAGGAAATTGTTGTCATGGGCAGGAGTTTGGGGCTTGAGGTCGACAAGGATGATATTGATGAGCTTGTAGAAAGCCATTCTACCGAGTTGACTGTGGAGGAATTGTTGCACCTGCAACAACAACAGCAGCAGGATCTGATTGTGGAGCAGGAATCTTCAGAAGAGGATGAGGTAAGGGAGGATGTTCCAAGTTCTCTCATCAATGAAATTTGTTCCAAGTGGGCAGATGTGCAGGCTTTTGCTGAAAAATACCACCCAGAAATTGCAGTAGCAAACCGGGCAGTGCATATGTTTAATGATAGTGTCATGTATCATTTTCGAAGAATACTGCAGAGGAGGAAGAAACAATTAACAATAGACCAGTTTTTCACAAAAGAAAAGAAAGCTGCTACATCAAAGCCTGTTTCTCCTCCAAAGAAGAGACAAAGAAGAGAAGAAACCCCTGAAATAGATCTGCCCACCCTTTCATTGGAGAGAGAAACAACTCCTGAAGGAGAACTACCCCGCCACATCATGGAAGGGGACTCTCCTTCCAAGCAGTAACCTCCCCCTTCCATCCTCTCCACATCCATCCCTGTATGCCATCGAACCGCTGCTCAAAGGTATGTTCACTACAGTACAGAAAATGGTTTAAAATTGTTTTATTTTAGTACAGTAAATGGTTTAAAATTGTTTTATAGGATTTTCTGACCAATTTCATACACATTTAGATAATTATTGTTGTTTAGGTACACGTTTTATTAATATTTTGGGCCTGTTCGAGTGCTTGGGAACGGAATAGAATATATACCATTATTTCTTATGGGGAAAAAAAATTCGGTACTCGAACAAATCGGAGGTCGAACACGGATCTCGAACGGATTATGGTCGAGTACCGAGGTATCACTGTATGAATAAAGCATAAAATATATTGTATTAGCAACATCTTACCTGTGTGGAAATTTGGTAAATATAATATATTGTATTAGCAACATCTTACTAGTGTGGAAGTTTGGTAAATATAATGCATATATGCCTAGATTTGAGTGAAGAGGTTCATCATTGCTAAGTAAATAACCCTGAGCTATGCTGATTATGTCCTTATGATCCCCTGTGGTGAGGTATATTTTCCAATAAAAGCCCAAGCTATCCTGTATGAGATAATCAGACAATTTAAAAAAAAATTGAAGGCCAATTTCTCAAATCATGAAATATTCAGGAAAAAATTTGTTACCACTTTTTTTATATGGACCAATATTTACCATTCATATAGGGAAAGAGGAAACTTTATGCTCCTAAAAGTTATAGAAGGGCTTTGGAAAATTATAAAAACTTAATACATAAAAAATGGCAATCTTTTCTATTATTGCTAATATGTTTACAAAAAAAAAATATACATACAAAAAATTCAGATGGATAACACAAATCTATTTTATAAAACTTTTGTTAAGAAAACTATCTTTAAAATGCCTTTCAAATAACAAGAATCGGTTTAAGAAACTAAAATTTATATCAACTTTGCAATGACCCTAAAATAACATTGTTTTAATGGAGCAGAGTTGCACCCCTTATGGGTGTAAGTGAGTTAATAAAAGGTTGAATTTATAAAGAAAAGAAAAAAAAGTATATATGGAAACCTTCATTAATTAAAAAAAATCCCAATTAACTTTGAAATAACTGGTATCACAAATTTCAAATAGACACCACTGCTGACTTTCCCCAATCTTTTAGCACCTCAGGTTAAAGGACTTCCTCAGAGGCACTGATATCTTAAGAATTGAAATGAGCTTGATGTGATTTAATATATAAGTAACTTCTAACAACTAATTCACAAAGGATTTCCAATGTATGATAAGTATGAAAAACTTTATTTCTAAAATAAAGCTCTTCATAAACAAATAGATTATCAATCTATCCCTCAATTCTTTCCCTGGAAGTTATTGTTCAAACCAGAAAAGCTGCCAGTCTATTATTTGAAAGAAGGCAACATTTTTAAAAACACTAACTTTAGAACTTGCTAAAAAAGTAATACTTACCACATCACTTCTCATGTCCGATACCGAGGCACATGACCCAGTCAAAAGTTTTTGTAAAGCAGGTACGAAATTAACATCAGTCACAACATATATTGCCATTCCACACTGAAAAAGAAGAAAATATGAAGAAATATTTACCCAAAATTTATCACAAAATTAACTATTCAACACTTTTATGCAGCAAGTCTCCCTTAATACCTAACAGGCAAGATATATTCTTAATAACACAAGCATATAAGAAAACACTAACTTCTTTGACATGAACTTTATATGAATAAAACTAGGCTTCATATAAATGAAAGTTATAACCCTATTCCAAGCAATTTCTTGAGAGTAATTTGAGGGCACCAAATTGAAAGCAGGCATCCATTGAGTCACTAAATTGATCAAGTGAATCTTTTTAATCTATGTTGCTCCAACATAACTTACAAAACTTTTATCTCACTTTCTCTGTAATTTTTATAGATACATGTACAGTTAAATCAAAGCTTTTAAGTCATTAATTCATTCAATGAGACCCCATTGTAATGCAACTTCGGGCGTAAATTGAATTGTCACCCTATAGTGTCACTTAAACTTCACTTATACATGAAATAACTGACTTTGTAACTTGAAGTTCCAGGAAAAATGGCCTTTGGAAAGAAACTGCAAATCCACTATGCAAACATATGAACAAGTCAAACCATACAAGATTAGACTTACCAAATCTACTTCATCATACTGCTCTGCAGCAGTGGATGATGGAGGTGGTGTTGATTCTGACATTGAAGTGTGGTTACAGCATAACGTAAGAGTCTGCAGAACTAAACACCAGCACCTCATACTAACACTTCCGCTCCTTTAAATTAAAAGTTTTCATTACATAAAACATGTTTTTTCATTAAAATAAAAATATCATATAAATCTCAATTTCATGTCCCAAAAACTCCAGGCTCATTAAACTTAAATCCACAGACAGAATAATATGTTTGAAAAAAAATGTGATGCTTAATACAATCATGGCTCCCAAAGCAGGTGGTGAAGATGTAGAGCTTCTAATAATTGCAAGCTAAAAATTTGAGGAGTCAACGATAAATTATGTTTTATCAATGCCAAAACATAGGGTGGGACTAACATGGAGAATGAGGGTGAAGATGAGAATGAGAATAAACCTCCTTCACATAATAGCGAAGCATGGTCAGCTATAATAATTGGTTCTAAAGAAATAAAAAATCAAACATTCGTCAACGACAATGCGCAGGTTAGATATGGTAAATTGATCATTCAACCATAGGCAAAATTTAAGACAGGAGCTAAATTTGAGGCTTAAAAAGATAAGAGAGCTCCAACAATGTAGCTGCACATAATTTTTCACTAACATCTACCCAAATGAAGATAAATTGGGAAACTAACAAAATAAGCCAAAACTGTCCACACTGCAAAGTACAGTATACATTTACCTTCTAATCTGCCAGATCAAACTGCACTGAGAAAACCAATTACCATACCTATACAGCATTCCAAGAAAACTCGCTCTATCATAAGGCACAAGACCTAATGCCAAGGCAACGTGAACTTTAGCCAAATGTAAAATGTTGTGTATCATTAGAAACTCCCAATATTCCATTAGAGTTGACTTTTGCTGGGGAGTAAGTCCCAAATCCTGGAGAGGGAAACTTCATGCTGCAGGGTCAAGTTCAATTCTGAAATTCCTCACGTCTTTTCCAACATGCAAACTTAGAATCTAGCAATGTTAAACCAAGTCCAATATTGCATTAACCCAAAGCTATCTATAGTGATAAAAAGCAATACACAAAATAATGCTGGAGGAAATGTTACAAGGTATTCTCAGTAACTATCCAAGGATGAATACAAGAATGACAGATACCCACTTGTCATCAAAGAACAACCTGAAGTGAAGTGGGGTTTGCTTTAAACAGCTTACTTTATTATTTACAACAGTAAACAACATAAAGGACACATGGAAATGATGAGATGATATAACGAAAAAGATAAACGTACAGGGAGTAGAAAAGCAGAAACCTAGGAGCAATAAATTACCACATCAAATACGGAAAGTTCATAAAAACATAGCGAGGTATATAAGCACACTGTTTTTAACAAAAGTTTTCGATACTACTACTGACGAAATAGAGAGGCAAATAAACTAAAGTTTTTATAGCATAGCTACCTACACAATAAAACCTCTAGATACAAAATTAATTTGTTACGGAGTGGCTTTTCATATCAATTTATACGTATAATGAGAGCAGTTTTACGTGTAAATCGCCTAATTCGTTCCACGCCCTACAAAAACACCACAATAAATTTTACAATAAACCTATAACTACAATGAAATACAGTATTGCCTAACCACACGAAATTAATTGGTTCCTTGAGGGGTTTCGTAAAGTGATTTTTTCGTGTTGCAAGTCCCCTTTTACATGTAAATAGCCTAATTCGTTCCAGACCCTAGAAAAATACCACATTAAATTATTGTAAAAAGGATATGCACCACTAAGCAGCACTAAATGTATGAAAAGTACTGTATTTAGATCATTTAATAATAAATTGACATTGATAATCTGTAAAAGAAGTGTATATTTAGAGCAAACAATAAAGATACAGTAACAAAAATGTGGAACCTTACCTTTGGAGTGAGGCGATGTCCGAGAGCGAAGTGCGGGACGGTAGAGGAGGATGAAAATGGCGGAAAACTTTTACAAGTGGCAGAAAACGTAAACACTTAACTTTACAAAACAGATTTATGACAGAAAACATTAACACTTAATTTTAGGAAACACATTTACAAATGGCATGAAATATTAACACTTAACTTTATGATAAACTTAAAATACTTTTTTTTTTCTTTTTACTTTACGTTTTGTATTTTCTAAATTTTTATTACATTACGTATTTTCTTCATCACTGCCACTTTTCTTTCGTATCTTAGCTAGCGCTTGGTCTGCTTCTACAGAAGGCAGACCAAGCTTGTTTCTGACCGCTTCTTAAAATTTTCCTGAAATGACTTGCAAACTTCATTACAGTATTCAAGTGCACAACCTGTAAGATTTTTTCTGAGTGTCTCTTTTTCTACGAGAGCCACCATTTTAAAGTAGCGATCTAGCCCCTCTTTAATTTCTGCCATTGCTTATTCTACAATTAGCAAAGGGTGAGGTTTGTGCTCTCAACAATTTTGAAACATCCCTTGAAGCTTCTTGAAGTTTAAAATCACTTGCTGATCCATGGGCTGTAGGAGAGGGATGGTGTTCAGTGGAAGATAGAGAATCTTGGTGAAAGAATATTCTGCTACAATATCTTCATTGAGGGCAGGAGGGTGAGCAGGGGCACTGTCCAGCACCATTAGGCATTTCATAGAGAGGCAGTTCTCTTCCAAATACTTTTTCACAGTCGGGCCAAAACAAATATTTATCCACTCGATGAACAATTGTCCTGTTACCCAGGCTTTTCCATTAGCCCTTCACAACATGTTTAGATTTTCCTTAGTGACTTTGTGGGTCTTAAAGGCTTGAGAAGTATCGGAGTGATACACCAGCAGGGGTTTCACCTTGCAATCCCCACTAGCATTTGCACAGAGTGCAAGGGTAAGCCTCTCCTTCATATGCTTATGCCCAGGTAGCCTCTTTTCTTCTGCCGTGATGTACGTTTGACAGGCCATTTTTTTCCAAAAAAGCCCAGTCGAGTCGCAATTGAAGACTTGCTGGGACTGTAGCCTTCCCGAACAGTCAACTCATCGAGCGTCTTAAAGGCTTCGGTTGCTTTCATGTCCGAGCTTGCCGCCTCCCCATGACGCACCACCGAATGAATGCCTGAGCGTCTCAAAATTTTTCAAACCACCCACGAGAAGCCTTGAACTCTGGGGGTTCCTGCTTCAATGCTCCTTCTCCTGCGTCGGCTTCGGCCTGAGCAAGCACGAGATCACCGAAAATGGCGCTGGCTTTCTGGCAGATTATCGGTTCGGTGATAGTGTCTCCAGCCATTTCTTTGTCCTTTATCCAAACAAGCAGCAGTCTCTCCATCTAATCGTGGGCATAGCTCCTCTTGTTGGAGAAAACAGTCATGCCCTTAGAAGGTGTTGCTGCTTTGCTAGCTTCCTTCTGCTTCAGGATTGTTCCTATCGTAAATGTATTTCGGCCATATTCTTTCGCGATCACACTTAACCGCATGCCAGCCTCGTATTTCTTGATTATTTCCGTCTTCATCTCCTTGGAAAGCAACACCATCTTCTATTCCTTGACATCAGCGACTTTCTTGGGACCCATGGCTAATGATGTAACGTAATATCATACACGATGACATTATCTACTGTACAATTGTTACGAAAGTGAAATCACAAACACTAAGCCAATGCGTACGATACCGCTGTCGGAATGAAAAGACATTGATAGGAATGCCAATGCGTAGATCCCCGATGGGATTCAGTACAGTAGATGCCAACCAATAGGAGAGCAGGATCTCATGGTGGTAACTAACATTAGAGTAGGGAGATAACCAATAGGAATGCAGGAGGATGGTAGCGAGTTTACGGGCTGGCGGCATGCAAATTTTAAAATCAGTCTCGGGTACGGTCTGGTTCTCGCACTGTACCTCCTTTCGTTGTTTGAAACATTTTTTTTAATCCGAGTCGTAAAATTCTTCGCATCTCCTTTCGCAAAGTGAAAATTTCGTAAGAAGATTCTTCCCTACCGAGAGGTTTAACTGTACAGCCAAATACATTTGAATCATTCAATACTGTATACCTAACATGACCAATTTAAAAATAATTTGTATTTTTCCTAATGACACTAACCTCGAGTTCTTAACTAGGGATATACTTTTGGGGAAGCTGGAAAACTAACTAAAAGACTTTTAACGAAGTGCAACTACCCCTCGCTAATTAGACGAGGGGGTGTAGCCAAACACCCCGCTCACACACACACACACACCGGTGTTGTCTTGTAACTTTCCATTGCAGGCAGGACTTACAGGTGGAGCAAGTGATAGCAGGCCAAATTTGTAGTTTTAAGAGAATTGAATGATCAAGTGCTTGGTCTAGGATTGAAATTGATAGATAAGAGTGATCAGAAGTGGGAGGTGAATCAATTGCTGCTTGTGAATAATACTGTATTGGTTGCCGGCTAGGAGAAGCTGAGTTGATTAGTGTCAGAAGTTGAGTTACTGTGGGTAGATTAAGGTTATGAAATGCATGAGAAGGGAGAGTGATGCTAGATTGAATGTCATTTTGAATGGAAAGTTACTTGAAGTACATCAGTCTAAGTACTTTGGGTGCTGTAAATGGAGTGGAGTGGAGGCAGATGTACCTATAAGAGTGAATGAAGGATGTCAAGTGTTAGGGGAAGTGAAGGGAGTGGTAAAGAATAGAGGGTTAGGAATGAATGTAAAGAGTTTTGTATAAGAAAGTGATTTTACCAACTGTGATGTATGGAGCTGAGTTGTGAGGGATGAAAGTGATGAAGACAGAAATTGAATGTGATTGAGATAAAGTTTTTCAGAAGCATGGATGGTGTATCTCGATTAGGTAAGGTTAGGAACGAAGTAGTGAGGGTGAGTTGGGGTGTAAGAAATGATTCAGCACCTCGAGTAGATATGAATGTGTTGAGGTGGTTTTGTCATGTAGAGAGAATGGAAAGACCTGTTTGCTGAAGGAGGTGAATGCAAGTGTTAACGGGAGAAGTACAAGAGGAAAGCCAAGCTTTGGGTGGATGGATGGAGTGAAAAAAGCTCTGTGCAATAGGAGGATAGATGTGAGAGGCAAAAAAGCATGTTAGAAATAGGTATAAATGTTGAATGATTGTGATGCAGTTCGGATAGGTCTTGCTGGTTCCTCCTATTGCCGTGGTGACCACTGAGGTAGCGGCTGTAGGGGATTCAGCATACGAAGCTTCATCATGCTGGATAACTGGGGAGGGTGGGCTGGGGCTCCATAGTAGTACCAGCCAAACTCGGCTGAATCCCTTGTCAGGCCAGGAGGAACGAAGAAGAAAAATCATCTTTTGTTCTTGTATTTGATGTTTGTTACCCCATAAAATTGGGGTAAGTGCCATGGTAGATAGATAGGCAGAGACGTTCGCACTCCTCATTAACCATGCACTCTGAAGAGGGAAGGGAAGGAGGGCAGTCCTATCATCATGCACAGGGGTGCGCATGTTCGATTAGGCACGAGTGAACATTGCTGGGAAACGTGCAAAGCTCTACACTGCATATTGAAACGTTTTCTCTGAGAAGAATACTTTCCTGATACAAAACCCCTTGTGTTGCATACTAAGTGAGAACGTATCGGTATTTTCTTACCAGGTGGAAATACTCTTGTTACAAACAGGTGGTTCTCTCAATATTCTTTGAAGTGTCAAGAGTCATAAAAGTGACCCAGCGCAGTAGAGCGACAAGGGCAGTTGCCAACTTCCAGACCAGAAGTACTTGTACTTGGTCTTGCATGAGACCTAGCACTGGCAGCAGGAACATGAGCTCTTATCTAGTGCCAAAACACCTTCTAAGGCTTTGAATAGCCTACAATAGTGGTTTCTTCTTTTTTCAGATAAGTTGGTAATATGTCTGAATGCTCAACAGCTCAGGAAAATCCTTCTGGGGTATTCTCACACTGGACTGAGAACTGAATCGGGGCGAAAATACACAGAGGAAGGGATGACAGCTTGAAGGACTGACTCCTCAAGAACAAGGTGTCCTAATCTCACATACAGAAGCTGGAGAAGTACTAGATGCTACAGTTTCTGATGGGCAAACGTAAGAGTGTGGCACTGAATGGGAAACAGGCACTTTGTGTGAAGTCCTGTTAGTGATAAGGAGTCTTGCCGAATATAGTGTGAACACAATGTGGCGTCTTCTTGATCTTTACAGCAATTAGGGAGGTGTTGATGTCGCTGTCTCACAGCAACTGTGGGTAGAAAGCTGGGAAAGAGGAGAGCTACCATCTATTATGATTGAGGATATGAGAGCTAGGTCTTGTATGAGACTAAGTGGTGGTAACAGGCTTGTGAACACCTGTATCATATACCGTTCACAGCTAGGTGTGATCTTGGTACCTGTTGCTTCTCCCACGTATCACAGGAGAGATCATCGTAGACACACAATTATGTTGAGTCGACATCCAAGATGATGACTTTTTCGTGTGAAGTAGCAGCCATCAGTCGAGGGCACTGCATTTAGTGAGAGACCAAACGAACAGATGCAAAAATAGTGCATACCAATGTCTGTTAACAAAGGAACAACTCTTGGCATGCACAGCTTCCCTCTCCCTCCTGAGAACATGAAAGGAGGACAGAGCCCTTAATTCCTACCAGCAATGCACTTACTTGTTCTCGTAAAAAGAAGCACAGGTAGCAGGTTTGTATTTGTTTAAGAACAAACAGGTTTTTATTCTCAATTTACCAGATAAAAATGTTAAAACTTCAGATTTTTTATATGTATAATAAGAGTTAAGAAAATAGAATTTCCAAATGGGGTGCTAAGCTCAACAGTTGAATAACCTCACATTTCAATTAATTTCCATTTAACAAGTATGGTTACATGAAAAATATAGCTGGACACATTACAGGATACATGGGACAGGAATTTCCATGCATACTAACTTACAATTTCCAAAAACTTTCAGAATAAAAAGCTCTTGACAATACCTCACAACTGCTGCCAGAAGAGCAGCAATGGCTCTGGGAGTAAGAGGTACGGTTGGAGATACAGAAGGGGTATATTTGCCGCCTGCTAACTCCAAGTTGATGCCGAGCCATAGTCCTAGTACACACTCCAAATGGCTTCCATCAAACTGGAATAAAGGCATAAAATATTGATCAATATTAATCTTATTACATATCAAAACTTGAAATTTAAAGATAATTTGGAGTTTTCACATAACCCTTTAAGACAGAATTTAAGTAAACTTTTAACTAATATCAAACAGCCACTTTACATTTAAAAAAAAATGAAATTAATAAGATGTAAAAAAAATAAAAATATTGACATTTATTATTTTCATTTACATCATCTGAATAAAAGGTTTAAAATTCATTTATAAATCACGAATTGGTGAAAATATCATGCAAGAAAAAAATTAAAAAACAAACCTGCATGGACAAATGTAGAAGTATTTTCTGGAAAACATCTGTAAGTAGTTCTATACTTCCAGTCAAGTCTCCTGGTCCACATATTTCATTATCTCCCCACATGTTGTTGCTTACCTGAAAGGTACGTATACAGTATACATTAGCATGCTTACATATTCCCTAAAAACTTCAAATGGCAATTATAACAGAAAAAAATTTAATAGAATTTTATTCAAATATTACAACTAAAAAATTATTTCAAGTTTGTGTGAGATCATGTTCTAATGAAAAACTACATTTTAAAGCTATTTAGTAAAATATGAATGATAAAAATATACCCTGATTATGCAATCATTGAGAACTGACCCTTCCCAACCATCTCCATGGCACTTACACATCAATGAAAATAAGTTACGTATAGGTTGTGCACAATTAAAAACTAAATAATTTAAAGGAAATCAAATTGCACGGTGATATAGAAAATATGAATAAATATTAATAGAAAATAATAAGAACACACATACTTGTAAAGAAAAAGGATGAGAATAAAATTTGCCTCAAATACAATGTAAAAAAAAATATTTTTGAAGTTTGTATTGTCCATATTTAAAACCTTGTTATATCATGTTAGACAAACTGTGTTACAAATAGTTATAAGTTATAATAGATTTACTAACGTTACAATAGATTTACTAACATTCTTTTTTGTTAATTCAAAATCCCACCAAACTTTTCAAACTTCTTTAACTCTTGCGAGTGTCAGGGAATAATTAGTACCTCCTCGACAGATTTTCTATTCTAAAAGTTATTAATATAAAATAATTTCTTTATATTCTTGTGTACTGCAATCATTAAGATATTGAAATACATATAATAAATAAAAAGAAAGTATCCAGTGAGGCATAAAATGTTTACTTATACCTAGCTAATGTAAACTACAATGAAAACTTTAGAAGTATGCGCTAAAATTCCTTATCATCAAATTTGGCACATTGTGAACTTTGTACAGGGAATCTTGTATTTTACCCTTGCTTCAGTTATATCTAGTACACAGAAGCAACAGATAAAGATGAAAACCAATCCTTCAGAGGGCAATGCACACATGCACAAAACTAGATTACAAACCTTCAATGGAGCTGTGATAGCCAAGCTTAATCTAGATGTATGTACTGCAGCCATCATGTGTAATCTCAGTTCTGAAAGAAGAGACACTCCAGCTTCTAGTCTGGCATCAACAGCCGTAGAGTGATCTATACCAGGGTGGGAAACTGTGAGAGGAGAATTTACAAGGTCCCCTATACGAGAGTCCTTGCCGACACGATTAGAAGTCTGTGCTAACAGAGGCGGTGGTGGATAGGGTGGATTCAAGCTGAAAAACAATGAATGTGACATAAGAATTACTTAATATCATTAGGTATTTAAATTATATACCATTATACTGTACCATTGAATCATGGATTCTTTTAAAGTATTTTCAAAATCTATAGCTATTAATAAAAATGTATTTATCGCAGAGATTCATTGTCCTTACTTTGACATAGCTAATACATATGTGGGAAGATTGTTGTTTGCAGGTCCACCAAAGGAAGTAGGGATATCTGCTAAATATTCTCCAATCATATCTTCTGACTCTGAACTATCTTCTAAATCGAGGAAAGAGTATTTACCTGTGAAAACAAAAATGCATGACATTACCACATATAGAAATGAAGCTCCAGCATCATCTTAAGTGTAAATCATAGGCTTGAAACTTCAAGTGACATTGGGAAAAAAATTGCCATTTTCAAATATTTAAAACTAGATCAAATTCTCAACACAAAGACATAGGTGAATAATTATTTTGAAAATCACCCTCAAACGTATAACAAGGCTCAAAAATACACATGAAAATATTTATAGTACAGTACATATTTTATCGCAAGAATTTCAAATGAGATATTAAGAGTAAAACCAACAAACAAAATTATTAGTTGACAAACACAAAAGGCAGTGGGAGTGAACGAGTATTCAAAAACTTATAAAAAGCAATGGATAAAGAAGATAGCATTTCCCATGATGACAAATGCCAAATAAATAAATTCCACATTATATACCAATATTGTATCAAAACCATGAAGAAAGATTTATTTTACGGGTTTTATATATTTTTTTTTCTGTTACTATTAATGGAAAGTTAAGAAATGTAGCTTCAATAACAATTGTTAGGCTCTTTATATCTGATCAATGCTGTAAAGATGTACTTTTCACACACAGCCCACTCTTAGAAGTGAGAAAACCAAGAACTGAGATTATCTAAGTGAAAAAGGGTGTCTAGAGATGGATTACGACCCTGTCAGAAAAAAACTATGAAATAAGCATGGTTCTTGAACTCAAGGCACATGGTTTTATCCTCCCTCCCACTAGTGGGAGAAGAAAATAACTTTGGAATTCTACACCCAGAGGAATTCCACCATAGACATAAGGACATGACAATATAGTTATAACAATTGCATGTATATCATAACATAAAATAACTACTAAACCAAAATAACATAAAACTAGGACCTTATGAGACTAAAATTAGTAAAAACAGATTAGCCTTTCACCCAGCCAATTATTAAAAATAAAACTATAGCGTACAGTATATTAGAATATCTTTCAAAAACTAATGAAGTAATAAGTGTAACTAAAACGTAAGCTATCTCCCCTTCTATTGCCATCCCACAGACTATATACAGTATAAGGATCACTTCTATAAATGAGTACAAATTCTAAATAATGAGATTTAAAATCTAGCTCATAAAAAAACCCCATGTTATTGTTCTGTCATATAAACAGTTCTGGTCAAACAGAGAAAAGTTAAACGGTAGTAGAAACTTTATTATGGTCTCTAAAGATTGAATTGCAACTACTGTATAATGTAAGGACCATATAAGAGGCCAATCAAGTTTCTGCTCATAAATGCAACCAACTCTCCTTTGCAAATGAAAAAAAAAAACTTGCGGATAAAAGTAGAGACAAATTTGGAAACAAATATTATACTGGTACTCATAAAATAACAAACTACTTGGTCATCGACAATTTAAAGTTATGACGGCCTCTATGAAATGGAGAGGAAAACTCAGACATCTTGTTTTGCTTAAAGTATTTTCTATGGTGTGTATGTCATCTTACAGTTTTGTACATAAATTAACATAATCAAAATAAACACAAGTGTACCTTAACCAGTTAAGTTTGAAAGTATTTGTATTAAAAACACATGACTGTATGCTTTAATCCATATGTACCTACTCAAGTGTTTCTTACCAGAAGATTGAACGTTAGGAAATTACATCAATAATACTCTGTTAATTATATATGAGCATATTCTCAGTAGTGGCAGAGTGAGATAGTGAGATCAAATGACAACAGACCAAAATAAAATAAGACAATAATTATTGTTAAAATTCACTTGAAATTGATAGCCGGTAAGTCCAAAAAGGTTTCAATGAAGCCTATCATAAACAATGAGGATTTTCTTAGCATTCTTTCTGTACATATACTTTTTGTTGCCTGCTAAAACTAAAGATCAGCTACAGGCTGCCAAAGCAAGAGCCTTTATCTTACGTAAGGTAAGAAAATCTATAAAGAACAAATAGACATCAGCTTTAGAAATTGAATGTTGTGTTTTAAGCTTAGTCTATTATTAAAAGGGTAATTAAGAAAATTATAAATTTATATTGTGGAGTATTCAATAACACTTTTTAAAGAAAAAATTTTTGTTTCTTCTGCTATATTATTATTATTATTATTATTATTATTATTATTATTATTATTATCATTATTATTTGTAAAGCTACAACCCTAGTTGGAAAAGCAGGATGCTACAAGCCCAGGGGCCCCAACAGGGAAAATGGCTCAGTGAGGAAACGAAAAAAGGAAAAGTAAAATATTTTAAAAACAGTAACAACATTAAAATAAATATTTCCTATATAAACTATTAAAACTTTTACAAGATAAGAAGAGAAATTAGATCGAATAGTGTGCCCGAGTGTACCCTCAAGCAAGAGAACTCTAACACAAGACAGTGGAAGACCATGGTACAGAGGCTATAGCGCTACCCAAGAATAGAGAACAATGGTCTCTTCTACCCCTACCAAGAAGGAAGTAGCTACTGAACAATTACAATGCATTAGCTAACCCCTTGGGTGAAGAAGAATTGTTTGATAATCTCAGTATTATCAGGTGTATGAGGACAGAGGAGATTCTGTAAAGAATAAGCCAGACTAATCGGTGTATGTGTAGGCAAAGGGAAAGTGAACCGTAACCAGAGAGAAGGATCCAATTAAGTACTGTCTGGCCAATCAAAGGGCCCCATAACACACTATGTGTGTATTGTATGGAATTAAAACGTTAACTCTTCCAATCTACAAAGGAGTGGGTAGTTACATTTTCTTCTCTACCAAATGTAATGAGTTCAGGATTCATATTGACATAACGTACATATATGATATTTTTAAGAAATAGTCTTGTGAGGAAGCACAACATTTATACAAAAACCACTTATGTCACAAAATATTTATAAATGAGAATGTAATGCATACATTAAGAGTTATAAACATTTCAATGAGAATTACTCGCATAGGAATCTTGGGATGACCATAAAAGAAATCACAAATTTGGAAAGAATTTGTATTTTTCCTAACCATACAAACCTAAAGCTCTTTACTATGGATACACTAACCATAAATTATTAGTAAGGTGCTACTACCGACTGCTAGTTAGCAGGCTGATTATCATTTCAATTTGTTGGACAGGAACTTTCAGTCTATAAAATTTCTTAATCCTGATCTATATATTATTCTCTGGCATCTTTGGCACCACCATTCAATTAGTTCTTTATACATGTTGCATAACATTTTTCATGATTCTGACCATCCTTTACATTCAGATCTACCCGGACAGTGCCACCCTATTCGTAACATTAGGTATACAGTTAATTCTGATATTCATGCCCTCATCATGAGGGTCAATACCACACAGTATTCTAGAAGTTTTATTACAGCTGTGACCAAGTTGTGAAATGATCTTCCTAATTGGGTAGTTGAATCGGTATGACTTCAAAAATTTAAACTTGCAGCAAATATTTTTATGTTGAACTGACAGACAAAAGTCTCTCTTTATATATTAAACATGAATTACTGTATCTGTTTTAATGTTGTTATTGTTCTTAAAACAATTTACTTCTCATATAATATATTTCCTTTCCTCACTGGGCTATTTTTCCCTGTTGGAGCCCTTCTGTTTATAACATCTTGCTTTTCTAACTAGGGTTGTGGCTTAACAAGTAATAATAATAATAATTATATTACTAATAATAATAATAATAATAATAATAATAATAATAATAATAATGATAATAATAATACAAATAATAATAATAATAATAAAGAGTTAAAAGCCTACAAGACTTATCGATGGAAGAGGCGGCGACCGCAAACGGCCCACAGGCATTACTATCCGAGGTAAAGACCTCAAGGGAAATTGCTCGCGACTCGTTTTGTACCCTGAGGGTACATCGGGGATAAGCAGGGAACTGCAATCAGTCACTTAAATCCAATTCCTGCCGGTGGAATCTCCCGGGGGGGAAACCACTCAGGCAAAGGGAGTCTCTCCCGCGGGCGCGCGGGCGGGAAAGGCGGCCAACTCCTGTTGCTGCCATTGGCAATTCTTCTCGCAACTTGGATGATTGTTGGACAGTGGCTAGTGGAGGTTAACTCTCCCTCGGAAGGGAAAGTGGTCCAACAAACGGAGGCGGACCTCCATGCAGCGCACAAGTGCTCTATGCTTCCTGTCAACGAGCAGAGCTAAAGTTGAATGTCAGCATCAAGTGGTGCCTGTGAAACGTTGCTAAAGCTAGTTTCTGGGTTCCTGCCGAAGGAATTTTTCCCAGACTGGAAGCCCCGAAGGGACTCAATCTGCCTCTGCTCTCATTCCTACGGCGAAGCTATAGGAAGAACGCGATTAGAAGTAAAGAGTGTTACAGTAACCTGTAACACTTACAGTATGACGTAAAGGGAAAATTAAAAATTTTAGACTAGTTGATTCTTTATTACAGTTGTTAAACTGAATAAAGCGGGGCATAAATGACAACAACCGCTCTCCTCCAAGCCGAAATAAAAAGTGCATTGCATTGGCTATTGCATGTGTGAGTGGGATTGTTCTATCCCCTCCTGCCAACCCCCGTCTAACTAGCGGAGGGTAGTAGCACATCAGAAAAAATGTTACGGCTAGTTTCGTCTGTTGCCGAAATATATCACCCTAGCAAAGAACTAAAAGGTTTGTATTGGGTGCTAGAAAAAACCTTTATTTAGAGATACAACTGGATATCAATGAATGTTGCAAAGGTACCACACGAATAATAACTGCATCTATGTATTTCACCTGCCTTAATACAGCAAATCAAACATTATCAAATTATTGCTATAGTAATAAGCATCCCTTCTCCTTTAAATGCCCATAGGTTGAAATTTTAAAAGGACACAAATGTGGTCAAGTAAAGGTGAAGAAAACACAGAAGGCATTGCCCATAAAGTATGTGAACTTAACTCTGAGAACTCCACATTATCATTGCTACGTTATAAACGATAAGGTTTGCGCTAGGCTAACACCATTAAATGTAAATTCTTGGTCTCTTTATATACACATCTTTACGAAAATACCTTAAGTGAAGCATTACACTACTAAAAACATCTGAAGATATAACAAGTGAAGCATCATAAAGAGGGGAAAAAAAAAAGTTGAAAAACTGAGCATGAAAACTAAGGCTTGTTTTGAAATTCAAACTAAAAAAAAAAAAAAAATTTCAATGACAAAATACTACTGTACATTCCAAATGCCAAACTAAAGTAAAATTGATAAATAAACAAGAAGTGCAGAAGTAGGAAACAAACAGCAAATACGTTACCTGGAACGTGATTATGTGAATTACCTGGAAGATCTTCCTCCTCCAGGGTAGTGTAATGAGGCGTAGCCATGCTGACAACAGGTGGACTCAAAGGGGTTGCTGACTGATCGACAGGACAGTTCTGAGTTATGACGCACGCCCCTAAAGATGGAGTTGTCCCTTCTCCCTCACCACTTTCTGCCTCACTCGCCGAACCACTTGCTATTGGAGCTGTTCCAGACCCAAATATCTCAGTTGTTCCATTGATACATAAGGGAACACTTGAACTGGCAGGCCCAGTAGTTTCAGGGATCAATCCGTTTTGAGACCCTGAGGAGCTCATAGGCACTGGCCCTGTAACTGATGAAATGACAGTGGTCCCAGTAGATGACGACGATGATGATGATATGGTAATTCCAGTTTGTCTAGCAATCCCTGAACATCCGGCGGATACCAATGAGCCATTTGATGAAGTTGTGGCAGTTGCATTACATGAAAGTCCACTTGTTGTTGGCATTTCCAAATTTTCTGCTTCTTCTCTTTGTTGGTCTGTGTTAGTCACAACACTGCCGTAAAGCCGTTCACCTAAAATGGGGCAAGAAATTATTACATTTTCATCCTCTGCAACTAACAAAATCTGATGCTTTTACAATCTGTTCTCAATACATATCACAATTTGAAATGGACTCAACTCTGCGTAGGCACTATATGAATGTTTTAGCATTTTATTCCCTTTGCATAATATGATAATCTGTCTTATTCAACATAATTACACTGGTATCCTCAAGCAGGATTCTAATTTATTTCTAAGCTTTACATGATAATTTTAAATACGTGTAAGAAAATAAAAACACTAAAAGAATTTCCAGTGTAAAATATTCTCCTTAAAAAGGTTTTTGAATGAAAAATTGGTTGAGAAAAAAATATTAGTAGTTTGAAGTAACCTCAAAACAGCATTGTTTTAATGGTGCCTAGTCATATTCCTTAAAATGATCAAGAGTTTTTGACAGTTAAAGTTAATCTGAATATAACAAAGGACTAAATTATGCATACAAACAATGCATTCACATATCAATGATATTGTATTTGGTGAATATGATAGCTATAAATTACATCAAATAAAAAAAACTACAAGCGTTCTTGACTAGCATTTGCCAAGCAGCAGATCAATCCCAGCCTGGAACCACGAATTCAAGCTTTTTACAGGGGCGGATACTGCTGTGGTTGGGCACCACAGTGGGGGAGGGATGGACTTTCCCAGCTAATGTTCTGGTGCACACCTCTTTGGGTGATACTAGAATTGAAACCAGACACCTTAACCTTTACAATAAGTGTGGCCACAGAGTTATCTAACATTATTTTCCTGACTACCTGGTGTATGAGTTGAAAACATTATGAGGTAGACTAATTTAAAATCCACCTTCAGAGTGCTTTTTTAAAATTCTTATTAAACTCATTCTACCAAACAACTTACCTTCAAGTATGTCTTGCAACAAACAAGTTAGGGCATGCAAAGCCCATGGGGCTCCCCAGGTAGAATCCAAGGTAAGGGCATGACGTAAAAGTGCTCCCAATTGAACTGGAGTTACGATTTCAGTAAGGGCAGGACTGGGTCTGGTCACACTCACTAAACCACCAATAACCTGCAGTTAGGAATTAAATTTATTACAAAAGCACAATAATCTAATCAATAAAATGAACAGCAATTGTTTACTTTGTACAGTACTTGCATTCTTGATAACTAATAAAAAAAAGATATTCATCAACTTTCAAAATCAAAATCATAAAACTTCATACCAACTTAACAGATTCCAATACAGTACTCTCTGTACTACCAAACATCAGCTTAAAGAGGTATAACAGTATTATAAAATACAGTAGTATACTACACTAAGAAATTTATAAATAAGATTTTGAATATGTGGTTGAGGTAATCACAGACATTGCCAATTGCAATCACTCTACAACTGTAACAAATATATGCTGAAATATGAAATAGAAAGTTTAAGTGAAAATTATCACTGTGATTCTTAGAAAAACTTTCAACTAATTTTTACTGTTACGAGGAAACAAGTGGGATGTTGTTATATATTCACCTTGCATGTGAGGAGGAAGGAGTCTACACAACACGGTGAACTGGAGTTCATCAATAACTTAATAAGGCCATGAGCTACAGAAAGGGCATTTGCACGATCTAATGGCATAAATGCATCGATGCCGGATTCGCTATCATCTTTCCGCACTCCGCTTGTCCCAGAAGTCGATGAAGCTCTAGTATAACGCTTCACTATGTTTCGTCTGAAGGTGTCCAACTTCTGATAAATCTCACCACTTAAACCAGCCAAAACTTGCTGTAATGATACAAAAATATAACTTCAATAGTAAAATATTGTCAAAGACAAGTAATTGTATAAAAAAATTGTAGTACAGTATATAAATTTAGAACTAGAGTAAATGGTCTAATCGACCTATAATGGAAAAATTTAAATTCTTATCTACTGTACACAAATTATTCATTCATTACAAAACTGTAGCACTTTAGTAAAATGACTCCCTAACAACAGTAAGTTGAAGGAAAGGAAAATAACCACTACAAGTTGAACGAAAGGAAATAAACTCTGTGAATGCCCAATATCCGTCCACTTTGTCATTTTTTGAATGACTCACCTGTATATGTTTCAAGTTGCTGCTCTCCAAGTATTTCCCATTATTTCAATATTTAGTGTACTGTTCCCTTTATCAATTCGATTGCATTCATCCTAACTAAATAGTGGTTTGTATATTTTTTCTGTGTTTAATGTAGTAATTGCATTATGTTTATTTTCAGGGCTGTAGGCATCTACTGCCTCCAAGATTTAGTAGACCTTTCCCAGTAAACAATATAATATCTTTCTCAGCCGACACCTAATTTAAATGACTAATTCATAGGAATAAATAGGAAAATACACCTGCTATCTAAAATCAAAAACAAATGCTGACCCTGGCATAAAATAAACAAATGTATGAATGTAATATGAAGAAATATTCCAAAGTTAAACATGAATAAACGTAAATGGCTTCAAGAAAGATTATGCACTTAAAAAATAAGATAGGATACTAATACTATTATTATTATTATTATTATTATTTGCTAAGCTACAACCCTAGCTGGAAAAGCAAAATGCTATAAGCCCAGGGGCCCCAACAGGGAAAATAGCCCAGTAAGGAAAGGAAAGAAGGAAAAATAAAATATTTTAAGAAGAGTAACATTAAAATAAATATTTCCTATATAAACTATGAAAACTTTAACAAAACAAGAGGAAGAGAAATTAAATAGAATAGTGTGCCTGATTGTACCCTCAAGCAAGAGAACTCTAACCCAAGACAGTGGAAGACCATGGTACAGAGGCTATGGCACTACCCAAGACTAGAGAACAATGGTTTGATTTTGGAGTGTCCTTCTCCTAGAAGAGCTGCTTACCATAGCTAAAGAGTCTCTTCTACCCTTACTAAGAGGAAAGTAGCCACAGAACAAATACAGTGCAGTAGTTAACCCCTTGAGCGAAGAAGAATTGTTTAGTAACCTCAGTGTTGTCAGGTGTGTGAGGACAGAGGAGAATCTGTTAAGAATAGGCCAGACTATTCGGCGTATGTGTAGGCAAAGAGAAAGGACCGTAACCAAAGAGAAGGATCCAACATAGTACTGTCTGGCCAGTCAAAGGACCCCATAACTCTCTGGCGGTAGTATTTTCAACGGGCGGCTGGTGCCTTGGCCAACCTACTACCTATGCAAAACCCTAGGAATTAGAAGTTAACAAATATGATATTAAAAAGCTTTCATCTACAAAGGTAGAGTAACTGACAGACAAAGGAACCACTGAACTCTAAGAAGGTAAAACATACATACATACATATACCAAAGGCACTTCCCCCAATTTTGGGGGGTAGGCGACATCAACAAGAAACGAAACAAAAAAGGAGACCTCTACTCTCTACGTTCCTCCAGCCTAACCAGGGACTCAGCCGAGTTCAGCTGGTACTGCTAGGGTGCCACAGCCCAACCTCCCACATTTCCACCACAGATGAAGCTTCATACTGCTGAGTCCCTTACTGCTGCTACATCCGCGGTCATCTAAGGCACCGGAGGAAGCAGCAGGGCCTACCGGAACTGCGTCACAATCGCTCGCCATTCATTCCTATTTCTAGCACGCTCTCTTGCCTCTCTCACATCTATCCTCCTATCACCCAGAGCTTTCTTCACACCATCCATCCACCCAAACCTTGGCCTTCCTCTTGTACTTCTCCCATCAACTCTTGCATTCATCACCTTCTTTAGCAGACAGCCATTTTCCATTCTCTCAACATGGCCAAACCACCTCAACATATTCATATCCACTCTAGCCGCTAACTCATTTCTTACACCCGTTCTCACCCTCACCACTTCGTTCCTAACCCTATCTACTCGAGATACACCAGCCATACTCCTTTGACACTTCATCTCAAACACATTCAATTTCTGTCTCTCCATCACTTTCATTCCCCACAACTCCGATCCATACATCACAGTTGGTACAATCACTTTCTCATATAGAACTCTCTTTACATTCATGCCCAACCCTCTATTTTTTACTACTCCCTTAACTGCCCCCAACACTTTGCAACCTTCATTCACTCTCTGACGTACATCTGCTTCCACTCCACCATTTGCTGCAACAACAGACCCCAAGTACTTAAACTGATCCACCTCCTCAAGTAACTCTCCATTCAACATGACATTCAACCTTGCACCACCTTCCCTTCTCGTACATCTCATAACCTTACTCTTACCCACATTAACTCTCAACTTCCTTCTCTCACACACCCTTCCAAATTCTGTCACTAGTCGGTCAAGCTTCTCTTCTGTGTCTGCTACCAGTACAGTATCATCCGCAAACAACAACTGATTTACCTCCCATTCGTGATCATTCTCGCCTACCAGTTTTAATCCTCGTCCTTCTCGCCTACCAGTTTTAATCCTCGAAGGTAAAACAAAGTGGAGAAATGAACAAACATTCTTGGTCTAGGCAGAAAAAAATTATCTTAAATTTTCCTAGTTATTAATATTTTATCTACTACTAAATTTCTTTTCCACATTAGGCTGCTATCTCTTTTGGGGTCAATGGGCTTGTAGCATTTTGATACTCTAATCAAGGTTTAAGCTTGTGAAATAATAGTAATAACAACTACAGTATGGAAAAAAAAAATTCAGGATCCCTTTGCATGTTATAACCTTATTCATCAAGATCATTTGAGGAAACAGACAATCACATCTTCATTGAAATTCATCTTCGAAATTCATCATGCAATGCGTTCAATCTTCAAAACGAAAAAGTATCTTGTATTGCCATAAACCCTAAAAATGCAAATATCTGAAATTTTCTAACCAAAGAGTCATGTGACAGTTCTCTTGCTTGAGGGCACACTCTTCTTCTTCTTCTTCTTCTTCTTCTTCTTCTTCTTCTTCTTCTTCTTCTTCTTCTTCTTCTTTTTTTTTTCCTTATATGGAAGTTGTATTTCAATGTTGCTACTGTTCTTTGAATGGTCATTTTGATTGGTCATTTAATCTAGTTTTATTTATTTCCTTGTTTCCTTTTCTCATTGGGCTATTTTCCCTGTTGGGAGCCCTTGGGCTTATAGCATACTAATTTTCCAGCCAGGGTTGTAGCTTGGCTAGTAATAATAATAATAATAATAATAATAATAATAAAATCTAAAATTTTAGTTTCTCACGGTTGGTATGCAACATACAATTCTTTATATAATTTGCGTTCTATCGCGTGCACGCACATACACACACACACCCATAAACATACATGTACACAAAAAATTTGATATTGCTGTTTGTGGTACATATAAAATTATATTGGCTCGTATATGAATGAATTTATCACAAACTACGAAAGATAATTAAATAAATAGACATAATAATAGTTACAAAACATTATTTTCCACTTCTTAATATTGTTCATCGTAAATAACAAGTAGTACTTAGAGGTTTTAAAGGCCGCTCATGAATGGTAGAGGCAAGGGACAGTGGTATTGCCCTAGAGACTGATGATTAATAATACTATTATTAATAATAATAATATTAATAATTATTATTATTATTATTATTATTATCATTATTATTATTATGTATGAAAGAGAGGAGTAAGCATAATGAAACTGGTTGAATTGCCAATAGAATGGGAAAAAGACATGGAAGAACGCATTGATGACCCGGCTCCAGTATCACCACAAGCCTCCCCTTCATATGTTCACTGTTAATTTTAGCCACTAACAACATTAACATCAACAAACAGTGAATTCTACAGAAATTCATTGGTGGGTAAAGTACAGATGCAATACAATGTCCCTTATGTAGGATGAACTATGATTCTTTTTTTAAATAATTCCTAAAGCATTTAACCACCACAGTTATTACCAGAAAATGTTACTCAAGACAGTAAATATATTTTTTATATTAATATTACAAGCTAAGCTGCAACCCTAGTTGGATAAAAGGATGCTATGAGCCCAAAGACTTCAATGGCTAAAATAGCCCAGTGAGGAAAGGAAGCCGGATTAAATAGTGTGCTTGAGTGTACCCTCCAGCAAGAGAATTCAAACCCAAGACAGTGGAAGACCATGGTACAGAGACGATGGCACTACCCAAGACAAAAAAAAGCAATGGTGCTATTGGAGTGTCCTTCTAGAAGAGCTGCTTACCATAGCTAGAGTGGAAAGTAGCCACTGAACAATTACGGTGCAGTAGTTAATCCCTTCAGTGAAAATGAATCTTAAGTTATTTTATTGTTATTAGTTACATAATGAAAGAGATGTGTAAAGAGTAGACCACATTATTCAATGTATATGCCAGTAAAGGAAAACTGAGCCATAACCAGAGAGGACTCCAATGTAGTACTATCTGGCCAGTGAAAGTACCCAATAACTCTCTATTGGTAGTATCTCAACAGGTGGTTGGTGCCTTGGCTAACCTACTACCTATTAAGATTTTCAACAATAAATTATAACAGATCACTATTCACCAAGACTTGACAGGCTGAGCTTAAGTTATCATAGTCTCTGTTATAGTATTTTCAGCTTATAATGCGAGTTCTCGGGACGGAACCCCATTGAACAACACTGAGCATCTGTAATCCTTTGAACAGCTTCACAGGTACAGAAAATTTATTTTTGAGAACTAGTGATAGCATAAAAAGGGAATCACACATACGAACATTCATATTTCAGGACCATCCTGTACTAAAAATAAAAGTTAATTTAATTCTTAGTTTTTCTTTATTGATTTTTAATTCTATACTTTTTGGGCACCTGACATGGATTCATTGTCTGCAGCCATGTAGCTTTACAATTTTTTTTTCTTTAATTTAAATTAGATGCAAACGTATTGTGGTTGAGAAGAGTACGTTTATGATACAGTATTCTCTGGCATTTTGTTTTTCTTTGTTAATTGTCTGAACTAGTTTATTTTTCCTTTAGTATGCTTTTTCTCAAAGCTAAACAGCTTTCCCATCATATTAGTAGTAGTAGTATGATTACAAGAGTAATGCCTTGTTGGAGCGTAGATAGCCTGTCCTTTCTTGATCTGGACCGGTTGATCTGGCAACAGATTCCATAGTATGGAAGCAGAGTGCCGGTAAGCCTTTTATGATTACCAGTTTCATTTTAATGAATCTAATTCAATCATATCAATAGAAGCAGAGACTTACTTCCACCCAATATTGGCTAACAATACCATAAATAACTCCAGATCATGGCATTTCTTACTACTACAAACCACTTCAATAACCAAAAACTTTCCTTTAAAATCACGACTATAGACAGTATTATAGTTCTAAACAGTCATAGATAGTATCAATGATCTTACATAAACCCTCCAGCACAAGCTGCATTGGTTTTTGTCATTTAATCTCAATCTGTTCCTTCCCTTTGGTCTTTGACAATATAGCTTTTTAACTATTTCAACTATGCGTAACTTGAATTTTTATTTAACATAAAAACTAATCCTGCATGTGAATCCTGTAAGTCTAGAATTAAATGATCATTGTTATTGTTATTCAACATCATGAATACCACAAATATTAACAGAATACAAAATTATCCCTTTAGTCTGCAACTGACAATGGGCATACTTACACCAACACCAACTTCTCCAAAAGATTTGGTTGCAGTTTCAAGATTTACTGGGGGTTGTTTCTGGTGGACTAATCTTTTCCTGAGACGCTCCCTGGATGGACGGGGAACGGTTCTGCTAGCCTCTGAGCCTCTCCTTTGAAGGCATGTTTCAGCAGTCAGCCAAGTCCAACGTCCACCTAAAAACATGGCATATATAATTACTGCTCTTGAAAGCTATCTGAGACAGTAAACTGCAAAGGTTGAACTAATAATGTATAGTGTAGTATTATACAAAGCTTCAGAGCTATACAATAGGAATAAACAGTTTTAGGATGATGTAACCCATTAGGCTTTAATTTCAATAAAAATAAAAATTACCAAATAAAATGATAAAACATTGAACAGCTAGTTATATTACATGAAATTGTCTCCAAAATTATACTATAACCACACCAGGCCATATCCAAATTCTAGTTTAATAGAAATAACAATAAATAAGCAGAGAAATGAAGAGGCACTAAAACCCTATCTCTAACATATATTAAGGTTCTAATCTCTTGTGAAAAATATTTTGAACAGCAGCATATCTAACCTTTCCACTGAGATTAAAGGAAAAAATGTGGGCTTAAGGTGGACTAAGGGATGGCTCAATTAATTCTTATGGAACTTTTGATCTTATGATTCTTATATAATTACCATAACCACATAAATGGTTATATATATTAAAATGTTATTGAACAAATATATAAACATACAACAGCCAAAAAATAAAATACAAAGACTGATAATACACTACTCTAGTTTTTGATACTTGATATAAAATAGTCAAAACTAAGAAATCAGAAACTGGAAACTTCCTTGAATGAAAGTACATTAAATATAGGAACTACAATTATTAAATAGCTTTACCTGACCATGAACACAAGACAGTATTAAAGCTTACCATTCTCTTTTCCTTTGTCACCATCACTCTTGCGCGTGGGGATCAATGCATCTAAACAGAGGGAGAGGTACAGCAATAACCAGGAAACTAAATGTGTATCAACCTGAGAATTAACATTCTGCCAAGGTTGCCACATAAACTCAGCATCAGCAGCTTGGGGAACTTGGCTTCCAGGCATAAGACTGACAGCGCCATGAAGTTGGGAAGACAGCACTCTTAAAATGGCATTGATAACTTGGCTACCTCGACCACTACCGACACTCTTCTGGCCTAGGAAAGTGAGTAGTGCAAATACTCTGCAAAAAAAGAAAAAAAAATGAATACATGCTCAATATTAGCTATATGTGAGTATATACATGTAGGAACAGTTTTGGGTGTAAATGAAAATTCACTAAAATAAGTCCAAGCTCAATATAAACACATTTCACACCCACATTTATTATTTACGACTATCAAAAGCCGAGAAAGTTATTACCTAGTTGCTGGAAAATGTAACGTATTGCTAGAAGAGAAAAGTGTGATCATGGTGTTGGCCAGAAAATCGCCCCACCATTGCTGCCCAGCACAGAGACGAGCCAGCAGGGAGGCCACACCAACTTGAGCTCCTTTGGGACCACGAAGACAAACTTGCTCGACTAAGACTTTCGCCTGTTCTGGTCCACACCATTCCATCAGATTGTGTGGAACCTAAAATTAAAAAAAAAAAAACTATCAAAACCGAGTCAACTATATCCCAAGGAAATTGTTAAAATTTTGAAAAATTCAACTACAGCTGGAAAGTGATAAACATTGAACACCGACAATTCCTAGTAAATAGCTAATAATGAAAGGTGTAAATAATGCTTTGAAAAAAGAAGAAAAAAAAGAAAAATTAGAAATAGTAGTGCTACTGTGTCTGGTAGACTTTTCCCTCCCTCATACCTGTCGTTCATAACCACTTATTAAACATTAGCTTATTAATCACAGGAAATCAAACACATTCTAAAAAAAAATCAACAATTGGCATAAAAAAGATGCAGATGGGGTCTCCGCACTATTTTCTGGGGAACTATCATAGAATCTTAGAACAACATAGTGCCTGTTTCATTGGTTTTTAATTGTTTGTTGCAACAATTAACGAGTACAGTATACACCATTCCACGTCCCTATACGGTTGCTTAATTGTATCAGCAAAAATATCTATAAATGGCCACCTCCTCCTCTTCTATCAACAGAAAATTATCCAGATGATCCTTCTACAGTTCCAATAGATTATCAGTTGCTAAAAAAAAAAAAAAAAAAAAAATACTCAAAATGCCTGCACTATCATCCAACTTGGCTTCATTGATGTAGGCACTATATCATCACCATTCCAATGGATTACTGAATCAATTCAGCAAAATGTTTGTGTACATTGCATTGCATACCATCATCATCATCATTGATAGGTACTTTGCTGTTCATTTTCTGTACTGTACAGTATACGTAGAGTGTACGTAACTAAGGATTTTTTCTTTGTTTCATCATTATCATCATCATAAATTTACTGCAGTAGGTTATAAGTATTACTACAGTATCACCTGTCATACTTTCTGACAAATACAGTGATGTAACGTACAGTAGAGTGAACATACATACACGAGATGCCAAGATTTTTCAGACTTATATTGCGAAAAATATTTCATGCTACGAAACGAGGTACGTATAAAATTTGCCGAGCCGCCGAGAATAATTCTAAAATTTGTGCACCGCCAGCTGTAAGCTCATCACTATCCTCTAGCGCTCCTATTGATTATCTCCATACTCCGATGCTAGTTACCGCAATAAGATCCTGCTCTCCTACTGATCAGTATATATCCCATCATGCATCTATGTATCAGCGTCCCTCGATCATTTCATTTCGGCAGCACTATTGTTCAAATTGAATTCATGTTGGTGATTCAACTTTTGTGCTTTTAGTTACTGAACTGTATCATGTTGTGTTATTCAACTCATATGCTATTAGCCATGGGTCAAAAAACTTGCCGATGTGCAGGTCAAGAAACTTGCCGATGTGCAGGTAAAGAAGAGGAGTATGCTTTCTATAGAGAAACAGCTCGAGATAATCAAGAAGTATGAGGCTGGCATGCGGTTAAGTGTGATCGCGAAGGAATATGGCCAAATTCCGTCGAAGATAGGAACCATCCTTAAACAGAAGGAAGCCATCAAAGCAGCAACACCTTCTAAGGGCGAGACTATTTTTGCCAGCAAGAGGAGCCACGTCCATGATGAGATGGAGAGAGTGCTTCTCGTTTGGATTAAGGATAAGGAGACATAATCAATGAGACGATAATCTGCCAGAAGGCCAGCGCCATTTTTGGTGATCTCAAGTGTGTTCAGGCCGAAGATGACGCAGGAAAAGGAACATCGAAGCAGGCACCCCAAGAGTTCAAGGCTTCTCGGGGGTGGTTTGAAAAATTTGAGAGACGGTGTGGCATTCATTCGGTGGTGCGGCATGGGGAGCCTGCCAGCTTGGATAAAAAGGCAGCCGAAGCCTCTGTTAGATGTTCAACAAGTTGACTGTCAAGGAAGGCTTCAGGCCTCAGGAAGTCTTCCACTGGGACGAAACCGAGCTCTTTTGGAAGAAAATGCCTCGTCAGACATACATCACAGCTGAAGAAAAGACGCTACAAGGGCATAAGCCTATGAAGAACAGGATTAACCTTGCACTCTATGCAAATGCCAGTGAGGATTGTAAGCTGAAACTCCGGCTGGTGCATCACTCGAAGACTCCTTGAGCCTTCAAGTCTCACAAAGTGCTTAGCGGATTTTTCCTTCATTAAAGTTCTCTATCTTCTGCCTAACACTAGCCCTCTCCTCCTGCCTATGGACGAGCAAGTGATTTCAAACTTAACGAAAATCTATATGAAATATCTCTTCAAAAGAGGTTTCAAAATCACTGACAACACAAACCTCAACCTGCATGAATTTTGGAGGGAGTATTTCGATGTTGCGATGTCTTAATAGTTTGGCGGGAGGTTTCGAAGTGCACCTTGAACTCTTCGTGGAAGAATCTGTGGCCTGATGCAATCTCCGCACGAGACATTGAGGGGTTCCACATAGGCCTAGCTGAGGCTGAAGCCAAAAGAGCTGACGATCCCAAACCTGTTGCTCAATCTGAGGTTGCCAAAATCATTAGACTCGGGATATCCATGGGTCGGGAAGTCGATGAGGACAACATTAATGAGCTTCTCGATGAGCACCAATAGCAGCTTACGATGGACGACCTGAAGGAGTTGGAGGCTATGCAAATGAACATCATTCAGGAACAGTTCTCTAGAGGTGAGGAGGAGGAGGATAACAATATGACAACAGCAGAAATTAAGGGGGCTCTAGTTGCTTTTCATCAAATGCAAACTTTTGAAGAAAAAACACCCAGAAAAGGTTCACAAAGGTCGTGATCTTGAGTATTTAAATGATGTTTTATTTATTGAATGGGTTTTTAATACTAGTAACCAAAGAGGAAACAGAGTGATCAAAAAAAAAAAAAAAAAGGGATAAGTGGAAGATCAAAATAGTTGTATTTCATCGTGTTTAGTACAGTTTAGCCTTATTATGAAATTTAATGTGGTGTTCTTGTAGGAATTGGAAGGAACTAGGCAATTTACATGTAAAAGGAGACTCATAGTGCAAAAAAATCATGGTACGAAAGCCACTCAAGAACCAATCAATTTCATAATGTGAGGCATTACTGTACTAGCGAACGCTGGTCAGCGCTCGGGAATACCAGCGGGAATCAAGCGAATGCTGTCTGATACTGGCGAACACTGGTGAGGAGAGTGTTGAATCTTACCTGTGAGGCTAGACACAGGTGATGAGTAAGTGTGCGCTACTGAAGTATCGCTTGCTTGTGGTAACAGTAAGCTGAAGCTCTGTGCACTACTGGAGTAACGCACGCAAGCCCACCATGGGTACTGAGGCGCAGACCTTCATCAGACAAAAAAACTCGCCCATCCACCTTGCTAGACCTCAGCGGATGGGTGCGCAACAATCTATGTGATTTCTCTGTGAAACCAAGGTCCTTGCAAAGTATTTATGTTCATCCTACCTCCCCCAAAAAGAGGGTGGAAAGTAGCCTCATGTTATCCCCTTGGAAGGGAACAAAAGAGGCTTTGCTGGATTTGAAGACCTGTCGTTTCTCCCTCGTGAGAGATTAAAACATGAGGCGCAGGTCCCAAAGGGTTTGGTCTCACAAAGCTCCATGAGCTCTGTTGTGCATCAAGAGACATAACATAGATAACAACTCCAAAGAGTTCTAGCCTATGAGTAGTTTCTCTCTAGTAAGAGGTGGAAACTATCAGGCACAAGTCCAGAAGTACTTAGGCTCACAAAGCACAAAGCTCTATGAGCTTTGTTGTGCTCAAAGTCACGATGTTGGCAATAACCCCGAAGAGTTAAGGCCTATGAGACTTGTCAATGGGAGGGGAGGTGGCTGCAAACGGCCGGCAGTCGTCACCATACGGCAAAGAACCCAGAGGGAAGTTGCAACAAGAATAGTTTTGTACCTTGAGGGTACAGCAGCGATGAGTAGAAGCTGCAGGCAATCCCCTGACTCCTTTGTCGCCAAGCTCTGAAGAGCAAGGGTGAGGCATGGATGCATCCAATTCCAGCAGGAGGAATCAACCACACAGGTGAAGGTACTCTCTCCCACGGACAGGAAAGGTGACCGAACACTGTTGCCACTGTCTAACATACGCTCATGTTGACGGTTGACACGGAGTGTTGCCTGTGAAATGTATCCGAAGCTCATTTCTGGATTCATCCCGAAGGGATTACCTGACAAGTCACTCCGAGGAGTTCTTGTCAGCAACTGCTCACATCCGCCCGCCGAAGCAGAGCGAACGTCAGGGCGAGCAGCAGCTAGGCCAAAGACCTCTTGCTACATTACTTTGTAGGGGTACCTGAGAGCCCCAAGGAAGGCAACTCTGAAAGAAAAAGGTCTTTAATTAAGCTTTAGGCCAGTTGCGTTAATCGTAACCTGGTTATAAGGTTTAGCGGGAGAGGAAGATAAGGTCAACTCAACTCAGCGCCCGAAATAAAAAGTGACGGTTAGTCGCTAGTGCTTGTGTGAGCGGGGGTTAGCTTACCCTGCTCCTCCTCCCCCACCTAGTGGAGGGTAGTTACACTTTGCTATAAAGCTCTATCGGCTAGTTTCAGCTTTGCCGAAAGAATACTTCAGAGTAAAGAGCGAAAGGTTTGTACAGTATGTAATGGTGGAACAAACACAAAGATAAACCAAACAAAAACTAAATCATGAAATAAAACAAGAATATTAATCTAAACTTATATATTAAAAAGGTACTCATTGAAGTACTATTATTTCCAATTTCTAAATTTGATATAAAAAAAGTATATAGCTTTAATTTTAATTATTTCAAGTCCCATTATTTCTATTTTTTAAATTTCAAATAACTACAACTCTTTTCTTCCAAATTAATCTTTCAACAACAATAACAACTTGAGAGAAACTTACCGACATGCTTGGAATGGGAAGGGATAAAGTGAGAAGGCAGTTAAGGAGATACTGCATCAAAATGGCCAGTTTATCCGATGCAGACTTTGCAGCAGCAAGGAACACCTGCTTACTATCATTGTTAGAATTAGCTTTATGGGAGTAGGAATTCATAACGCTTTCTCCACTGACACCACCAAATCGTTGAAGCCGTCGCATCACAGACACAACCAGGTTGAGATGTTGCTGTTCTAACATACACTCCTACAAGACAAAATAGGATTGGAAATTTTACATTGACTTCGTCAAAGAGAAACAAATTCAAGCATTAACATATCAATTATTTTACAGCTTTCAGATTATATAATGTACATAAAAAATCCTAACATCAAACTACGATCTAGAAATGTTTTTGACATTGAAACACATTAGCACATATCCAATAAACTTTGAAGAACTGATGTCATGTATCAGCAACTCTGACACAAGTAATTCTGATACAACCTCTTACCTGATAGGCCTGAATAATTCTCCTCTCTAGATCAGCATCTCTTACACCAACACTAGGCATTTCAGCATGGCCTGATGATGTATGGGATGGACCAGAAGGTGCTGTTGGGCTCATCAAAAGGGGATTGAGCAGTGATCGTAATTTACTACATGCTAGACTGTAACGACAACCTATATCTTCAACAACACTCCCCAACACAGTCAGCTGAGTCTGTTGATTATATATGAAAAATACAGAAGTTATTAAAAAATCTAAAAATACTGTACAGTGTACCAGTAATTATCTGGTGATACTGTGGAATTTTTTTTTTTCTATATTACTTCCTTACCAGCTATCAATATAACTACTCAAAATATCTAAAATTACACACCAGTAAAGTATGAACCAACAAAATTCTACCATTTTAGTCAAAAACATATCCTTGGGGTAGAAATTGATGAGTAAGTCCATATGAATTTTGATTGATTGGTATTTATAAATTACGGTCAATATTTTGTTTTCCTGACTGGATGTCTTGTCTCTTAATGATTAAATTCTTTACCAGAGGACTGCCAAGTTTCAATCTTATAATAACTGCAGCTCTACTAGACTAATTTATCTGATTCTTAAGAAGTTCGCTGGAAACTCATCTCCAAAAGATACATGTTAACATGTTAAGAGGAATTACCATAGAAATATGAAGTTTAGTTTCCATAAGAAAGATTTTGGCTAAAGTACAGTTATTCTTAGTTAACAAGAAATAACATTGACATCTCGATACTACACAGTATATGAGTAAAATACTGATATACTGTATATCTAAAGAGATTAAAAATACTATGTACTGTATCTGTGACCAAAATCCAAAAATAACAGATAATCTGAATGCTACAATTCTTGACTGACAGTTGCCTCCTGTTTGATATTAAGCACCCTAAGGTTTAGTAGACATATGCAATTTTAAATACTGGTCTATTTTGGGGAAACCATAATATAAAATCAGTTTTCAACAATAAAGAATATATTAAATCAAAGATTTTTAATTATAATGTTAATTTTTTACTAATGTTATATACTGATTTCCTTTACCCTATAACCCTTGCAAATACTCTTCTTCCACATGACACACTGTTGTTTAGTAAATTACCCAATGGACTGTATAGAATGTTTAATTTCAATTTCATTTATCAGATTTAGTTTGACTACTTATGGAAAATCCATTGGTTGCAAAAAAGTATATCATGCTTTAAAGCCATTACCTCCACAGGTCTTTCATTTACATGGCATATAGAATGCACTCATTAAAACCTGCTTTTCTACAACTCTCTTTATAAAAATTAATAACCATAGAAAACCAGAAAATTTGTATCAAGAGAACTTGCATCATCTATAGAATAATGCTTGTGAGAATAATTTCTAATAACGTGATAAACTATTATGCCAAATGTTATGTAGGGCTGTAAAAATAATTCTACGGCTTTACATTTTTCTTGCTTTTGTTATTCTTTGGTCTGCTGCCTCACTTAATGCCCCAATTTATCCAAACTGCAAGAATAAAAAATAACAGTTTTCTTATATGTATGTAAAATGCTTCAAACAGTATATTCTAACCTGGGCTGTAACTTTGTTCACAACACCAAGCTGTGGTTGACTGGGCTGCATCTGCCAAGGAAGGATGAGTGTATGGCCATAAAATGCTCCAACTGGTATTCTGCACTGAGATGAAGTATTCATCCCATATCTTCCAAGTGTTGTAACCTGTATATAAATGGAAAATGAACCTCTATACATTGTAAATCTTAATAAACCTTTAAAAAAAGGGTGGGTATTTTGGAGTAAAAACTGAATATTACATCTCAAAATACTCATTCTGCACTACACTTTAAAGTTTTGTATAATGCTGCTCTAGAGAGATACAAGATCCTATATGTATCATACAAAGCTTAACATAAAGGTCGGAAGTCTTACTGGTGCCAATGAGCTTTAAAGTAGCTTTGGGAATTTACCGCTAAAATTACTTCCCTATCTAAGTGCTGATAGTTAAGATCTCTTTTACGGATTTTCATTATTCATAAACTAATTAAAAAAGGTTTTAAATTGGCATTGCTCTAATCAAAATAAACATCGTCATTGTTTAGCTCACAGCAATGTGGGCCAAAGCTGACAGTGCCATCAATAGAACAGTTTTCTAGAAAGTGTTGAAAACTAACATATCTGACCTATGAACAAAATCTTTGCAGTAACAGTATGTGTAACTTATATAGAAGAATAACTAGAAGAAAATTATTCTATTATTGGTTACCAAAAAAAAATACAAAACAATGTCAAAAAGATTCCAACAACCAAGTATCCTAAATACTGTATGCTCTAGTTCACTTCATTGCCATAAAACAACTGGTTTCCAAAACCCAGCCCACAAGTTGATAACAGCGGACATACCTATAAACTACTTTTGTATTCTTTTTAGTTCTAAGCAATCAGAGTATAACAATCCTGTAGTTACTGTATTTATGTGGATACACTTTCAGCATAGCTAGAAAGCAGCAAATAGATTTAAAATGCGAAGTGGCAACCCTGTCTAACCTGTTGAGTAGGTGGGAGTGGGTGGCTGGGGGGTACCCAGCCAACCATATACAGTATACTCTCACAGCTGTGAGCTACATCACTTTTATATGAATAACTACAGGCTTGCATTAGTTAGAGAAAAGTTCAAATTATTTCCAAATTTGTCATTTGTTCCCATGCTAACAAACCTTTCAATATTTATGTGGATGGCTCACTCTTAGGAAGGTGGTAAGTTTGACTACAGGCTTAGTCATTGACCCGGGTTTACCTAGGGCAGTATTAAACTGTAATCAGGGGAAACCTTGCAACCTCGCTTATCAATACAAGCAAGTATGATAGCGGCCTGAGGTAGTTGTGAGAGATATCATAAGAACGTCTAGGTAAGAATGTTCCTAGTTTAAATAGGAACCCTTACACATAAATGGATGTTTACCAAGGCCTACCTCGCAGGAGGTGTTGGGGACATGTACAAATATACAAAAATAAACTATACATGGTTACACAAGGGAAGTGGTTATTACCTGCAGAGGTTGAAGCCAGTTTGTAAAGGGACCTATGGCATTATTCCCCCAAGGTTGGGAAGATGATGAAAGTAAAAGAGCCAGACATACTTTCATTCATCCCAATCTTACCCCAGGTAGCCAAAGCCTTCAACTAACTGCTACTAGACCAACACGGAGACAGAGGTATTATTAAGCCACTTGTCACACCACCACAAGAGCAATAGAGAAAACGTACTGAGTCTTCCATGGGTCACGTCTTGTAGGTAGGGTTGTGTCACAAAGAAGTTCCTTGAAAACGTTATGGATGGATTCTGCCTTAAACCGTGACGAGCTCTGGGTCACCTCTATGAGGAGGAGAGGGATTCCATGACTGGTATAGGACCTGTGTCCCTGCCACGAATGAGATCCTAACAACCTCCTTAGACCTTCCTAGGGTTAGTGAAGCGTGCTGAACCTGAGGAGTCAGCTCTTTCATTGTTTTCCTGAGGTAAGACATCCATAGAATCACTGGCGTGAAAAGGAGGAAACAATGACGAGTATGACCCAGTGGGTCCCAGTCAGTAATGGGAGTCCAATGCACTCCGTTGGGCCATTCAGGGTCAGTGAAACGTGCTGTATCCTTGGGGCTAGGTAATCACCCTCCTCAAGGTATGTCCTTAAGTAATTACCTGTGTTACAGCCTTGATTACAAAGCAGCAGGATCCTAGTTGGAGGGCTTGAAACTGAGGTTCAAGCTCCCCAGACCAAAATTGGATGTTACTTGGTTTCTTGCCGTGAGCGAGACATTGAGGGAAGCCCATAGGGTATGTCTCTTTTGGTCGAGTACCCCACTGGGAGAGACCTGTCTTCGGGATCAGGAGAAGATCTGCAGTTTAGGTGTCCTAGGTTATTGAGAGGGGAAGCCCGGGACTGAGAGAAGCCACTCGTCGTGAGAGGGCTGTATTACCCCACTATGGGTAAATCGATTCAAACTCTATGGAGAACAATGATTGGAGGAGATGCATTTGAAGGTCTTCTGTTGCCTAAGCCTAAGAGCATGATTCCCTTCATTGGCTATTTTGAGGCATGACTAAAATAGCACCCTTGAGAAGAGAAAAACAGACTTAACTCGACTCTCACCATGGAGTTTCTAGTCATAAAGGAAGTCCATAATGGGTTTTCCAGAGTCGTAGATGTGCCACTAACGTGACCTGTCTTTTCGGCGTCTTGCAGACGAGGCTAGACCGATGCACTAATAGAACCCCTTAATGAGGCAAGTCCGACTATAAGTTTGCACGGAAGTGGGAAGAAGCCATCTATTTCCTTCTCAGAGGAAAATTGCTCGCAAAAGGATTCCAACAGGAGACAGCAGTCCTTCTCCTGCAAAGAGAAGATCAATGCATGTCATGATCACTTGTGTCTTGCTCGTAATAGTGACCACAAGACTCTCGTGATCGCGATCACAAGCGTCATGCTCGTGGTCAGGAGTGGCTAGCACGTGACCATAAGCATGTAACATGACAAATTCGAAGATAATTTGTATTTTTCCTAACCATACAAACCTTAGCTATTTACATTGGGTTTACCTTTTAGCGCAGCTGAAATGGCGAGCCATTAGAATTTAACGAGGGTGTATTACCCCCGCGCTAGTTAGCGGGGGAAGGGGGTAGCTAGCTACCCCTCCCCCCCTCACACACACAGATGAATGCTCACTTTCACTTAGAGGTAGGACTTGTCTTGGGGGAAAGGGCTGGCGGGCAAATATGTGTAAATAGCTAAGGTTTGTATGGTTAGGAAAAATACAAATTATCTTCGAATTTGTCATTTGTTCCGTAACCGAAATACAAACCACGCTATTTACATTGGGTGAGTTACCCATTAGGTAGGGTGGAAAGTACCCAGCCATACTGGCTTTGGCTTTACCCGGGGACTCAGAATCCGAGTGAGTCGCACTCGAGAAAAGGAGTCCCTGCACCTCACAAGTTCCTTGCTCCGCAAGGAACCGTGTGGCCTACGTAAGCTTGTGTGTGAAGGAAGAAGTGTGACCCGTCCTAGGCAGTTGACCTGGAGTTCCAGAAGGAACTCTGGGTTAGGAGATTCCCAATACCACCTCGTCAGGGTATGGGGGACGCGACAGTATTGACTCAATACTCGGAACACAAGGAAGCATGGTTTACCTGCAGAGGTTCGAGGTCAGCTATGCAGAGACCAGGATGCTGCTTCCCAGTAGAGGGGATGATGAAGAAAGAAGTAAGGGCCAGACATACTTCTTTCGTTCATGCAGACTAAAACCTGATAACAATGCCCTCAACCTTCTGCTACCTGTCCAAAAAGGAGCCTGAGGTTAGACCAGCTGTTGTGTAGCCACCACAGAGCGATAGAAAACGTATCGAGACTCCTGTGGGTCACGCCCTGCAGGAAGCGGGCTGCGAAGGTCATTAGATGCTTCCAGACTCCAGCTTGTAGCACCTGCATCACAGAGTAGTATTACTCGAAGGCGAGGGACGTTGCGATGTATCCAACATCGTGCTGTAGGGCGACGTGACAGGGGAGGGTCTGGAGACAGGTCGAGATGAATGTCCTTGAGTCCGGGCTGAAGAGGTATACTGGTGACTCTCCCCCATGTCCTCCTTGTGCTCCCAAATCGGCTGCAACTGAGGACAAACTGCAGCTGTTCCCAAAGCTAACCTCTCGATTCCTTTACTGGCAAGAAAGAGAAGGTCTTGGGACATCAGATACAGAATGGAGACTCGAAATCTTGAAGGAATTGGACCGAAGGACCGGAACCCCCAGAGTCTGAGTCTAGCTAACAACTCAGGAGCGAACCTGAATGTTGCCTTTCCCTCTTCCTTAGAAAGGGGCAGTCGTACGAGACCAAGATAATTGCTTACACACTGGCCGTGGCCAGAGTGAGCAGGAGACCCAAGGCGGAATACAATCCGAGGCCTGTCGTAAAGGGTCTTGAGAAGATCTCTTAAAGGACTAAAAGTCCGAGCCATACTCCAAGTTGGAGGTCTTCCTCCGACTAGGGCAGGGACGATCGTAGCTTCGCATGAGCGAGGAAAGATCCAGCGGGCAGGAAAAAGTTATTCCTTTAAGCCTGAAGGTCAGGGAAAGGCTGAGCGACAGGCTTCATTGCCGAGAGAGGAAAGGAGTTTCCTCCCGCCGAAAGGCAATAAGACCGTTATTGCTGGAGAAGAGGCCTCAAGGGAAGAGGTATATCTCCCACGGCACCAACCACCGAAGACTCTTCACTTTGCCTGGAAGACCCCTGCGGATGACTATCGCAGATGACGTGGCCTCCGTACCGCGACTGTAGCGGGTTGTCTCTTCTTGAGAAGGAGGCGTAGTGTCTCCAGGCATGAAGCCGAAGCGACGCCCCAGTTCGGGAGAGATGTCGCAGAGTGGTTGTTTGAGTAGTCTGCGCCGTGGGAGAAGCTCTCCCGGGAGTTCCATCAGGGGAAGCAGAGGGTCCAGAAACCGTTCTGCGCATAGTCCCAGTGGAGTTCTCCCATTGAAAGGTTGACAGACAACCTGGTCTTGTTGAGACCCATTGTCCACAGACAAAAAGGAGGGAAGACGCAGGCGTCGAAGTTGTCCCACCATCACCGGAATGCATCTTGCCAGAGTCTCGGGGTCTGAGACTGGGGGGAAGAACAGCGGAAGCTTGAGGTTCCAAGCTGTCGCGATCAGGTCCCCCAGACCAGGACTTGCTGGTTACCCAAGGTCAAAGACCCCCAGGTACACTCTCTCTACGAGGCTCTGCTCGGATAGTCGGAGAGAACATTCCCCTGCCTGGAATGAGAGAGCCGATGGTGGTATTGAGAGAATCTCAATCATCTCGGTATCTCTACTGCAAGATGTGAAGGTGTGAAAATGCGTCCCCTGCTGGTTAGAATACGCCAGAATCATGAAGTCGACGCGCACAGGGCGACTCGGCAGGAGCTGTAGGATCTGTAGAGGGGCCAGACTAAGGCCCCTAAGCCTGCCTGAATGATGGAGAGGTATCCTTCAGGTCTTGACCATAGGCCTGGACCGGAACATACCCACTACCATCAAGAGGCTCCATAGGTCAACACCCATTGCAGGTCTAATAGTTCCGCTGGTCCCAGAGGGGCCAGGAAGTCCGGTTAAACGTTGCCTGAAGCCACCGGAACTTAGACCGCCCCACATGGAACTTATCCTGAGGCGACCGTTCGGACTATAGACGGGTCAATGAGGAAAGGAGAACTAGGAAACGTTCCAAGGTAGGGCTGAAAGCTCTGCTTGACTGAGAACAGGTACTGCGACTCTCCTCAGTCTTGCCACAGTCAACTGAAAGGAAGGCTCGAAGGATGTGGTAACAGAATCTGGCGTCCCCAGGTGGTCACCCATCCAAGTACCGACCAGAACCGATGTTGCTTAACCTCGCTGGACGGACGAGAAGCGGGGTTTCCAACGTGGTAAGGCCGTTGACTCAATATCATGGCCAGATACTCCAGATGTTGAGGCAGAAGAAGAGAAGGCTCCAAGCAAAATACCATGAAACCACACTCATGGTAAGCATCCGGAAGCTTGTCCCGGCGCTGAAGAAGGTCGAACCCGAGCCTACCGGAGTTGACCAGCCCTCCAAACACCAGAGGAGGCGGAAGCCTGCACCTGAGCGGCCATGAGGAAGGCAGGGAGAGTTCTCTGGGGAAATAAACCTGCTATGCCACGGCCGGATAGCCACACTGCATCATAAGCAGGAATACTTGCAGTCTAGGCTGAATTCGACGAGCTCCCTGGAAGATGGATGGAATGGAAACTGAAAGTACCCGTCCTTCCGATCCAGGGTTTAAGGAGTCCTGTCGCCTCGTTACCAGTCTGATCGATTCTGTTGTTCTATGCTGGCCGAAGTTTGTTCAACAAACTTGATCAGGGCTGAGAGGTCGACTACGGAACTCCCCTCTCAGATCCTTCCTTACAAGAAAGGATCGACTGAAAAGGCCGGGGGTGAAGCCGTCGATGATCCTATGGAAGACCTTCGCCTAAGGTATGTATCTTTCTGCCCAACCGGGCAACTCTTGCTGACGCTATAGCATAGAGGTTCAGAGACACTGAATTCGCTGACGGAGACGGCAGGCGCGATATCCTTGGCTGATCACAGAGATTGTGCGGGAATGGGCATCGGGAAGCTGTCATTCGGATGAGTAACCCTAAGCATCCTCCCAGCGAAAAACCTGCAATCCTAGAGTTCGTGAACTCTGCCGCTCCTTTTAGGACTATGCCCCCCCGGGGGAGCCTCCCGTGCCATCTGTTCCTGACAGGAGGAAACTGCAATTGGACACCTTGTCCCAGTTGTCGTAGCCGATAACTTAGGCCGACGTGGTTGAAAGAAAAGACAAAACAAACAATGGCTGCCAAGAGAGGACCAAGACAGAGACGTCTGTCACAGTCCGAGCCAAAAGTGAAAGTGAGCATTCATCTGTGTGTGAGGGGGGTGAGGGGTAGCTAGCTACCACTCCCCTACCCCCCGCTAACTAGCGCGGGGGTATTACACCCTCGTTAAATTCTAATGGCTCGCCATTTCAGCTGCGCTAAAAGGTAAACCCAATGTAAATAGCGTGGTTTGTATTTCGGTTACGGAACAAACACGTTTGTGAGTGTGAGCGAGTCATCAAGGGTTGTATAGAAACTGGAGTCAAAATTGTGGTCACGAGTGTCTCAGTCATGACCAAGAGTGTGTAACTCACAATCGTGAGCGTCTCACTCATGAACCCGAGTGTCTAGCTCGTGATCGTGAGCGTACTCAAGAGTTATATACTCTCCCTTGGAAGGGGAATTTCTCACACTTGGAGGCGAACCTCCGAGCAGCACTCTGTTTCCCTTCAACAAGCTCTAACTCAAACTGAAGTTTAACAAAAAGTGTTGCTTGAGAAAAAAGCCAAGGCTTGTTTTTAAGTTTTACCTGAAGGGATTTTCCGAATGGGAATCCTGCCGAAGTAATTCCCCGACGGGGAAACCGAACAAGTGTTCGTCATTAAGAATAAGAATGTCAAAATCGCGATAGACTACAATCTTGCGATTGTTACGATCTCTGTGGCGATCATTGATCATCAAAAACAACGCCCTGGCGGGTGTCTAACATCAGATTTTCACGAACGACCTCCTGACTGAACAGTAAGACGAGGTGATGAGTCTCATTCCTGTGATCTCTGAACAGAATAAATTCTGAACTCATCATTGGATTGTCACAAACGACATCCTGACCACCAAGAAGAGGAGGTGATGAGTCTCAACCCTGCAATCATTGATCAGAATAAACTCTGATCCCAATAGGAGTCTTGCCCCTGTAATTGTTAAGGAGAAAATAATGTCGATCTGGTGATTGGCGAGAAAGCCACGGGTTGACGATAGTCTCGGTATCTTCAACAGACGGAAGTTGCATACGCAAGCTGAAATGTTGTGTGTAGGGAGAGAGGGAAAGAAAATGCGGATCGTTGGGAGAAGACTAGATCGGTAGGAGGCGAGAAGATTCGACTAGATCGGTAGGAGGCGAGAAGATTCATCGTCACCAGGAGTCGACGGAGGGACAAACGGGAGGCAGACCTCGTAGACAGCTAAGACGTCAGCCACAGCTACAGCCACTGACTTCACACCTGGATGTCGTCTATAAGCGCTGAAGGAGAAACAAAGAGAATTAAAAATTCCTTCCATCTGGGAGATAGAAAAAAACCAACCCAGGGACAAGAAAGGTTACCCCGAGAGGAGTTGTCATCGCAGAGGATTTCTTCCAATAAACTCGCAGAGACAAACCTCAACATCTGAAAACTGCCACATTACTCTGTAATAGAGCGTCAGGTTAATAACAGTCACATCTGTAAAGGAAAAGAATGAGCGTAAACCAATAGTAATAAATGGCTAAGCCTTGAAGGGGGAAAGTGGAGACGTCCACTCTCTACCAGCCAAAAGCAAAAAGTGACGTAGCTCACAGCTGTGAGAGTATATATGGGAGGCTGGGTAACCCCCAGCCACCCCCTACCTACCCACTCAAGTGGTCAGACAGGGTTGCCACCTTGCATTTTAAATCCAATGGCTGCTTCCCAGCTCTGGTGTAAGTGTATCCACATAAATAACATAAGGTTTGTTAGAATGGAAACAAACAAACATTTCAAATAACAACAGTAATTAATAATTTACCACTCAGTGTGTGATACATATCAATCAACCTACAAACCTTCAAATAACGACAGAGAGGTGGGGGCTGAAGATCTGCCAATATCAGTGGCCGCATTCCGATATCTGATGCTACCACCAATCTCTCCCCATCAGTTTCTTCTCCTGTCATCCAAATGTCTATGCTGAGTGAAACAAGGTCACTACAAGCTGGTATTACAACATCTGTAACAAAAATTTAAATCTGGTTGGAATATACATCACAGTACTTAAAACATCACTACATAACTCTGTACAATATGATAAGAATTCAAGAAAAATACCATAAAATTCAAGACTACACTAACCTGTCAGTAAAACAGGAGCACCAAAGTCTAGTACAACAAAGCGACGAGCTCCCGAATGCATTCTTTCAATAACGAGCATTTGCTGTGGAGGTAACGATAACAACTGCTGCCAGGGTGTACCTATAGATCCCTGGACAACTGGGGGAGCTTTCTTTCCTCCTTCTTTGTTGGCAGTGTGACCGTTGGAAGGAGTTGACGCCTTACTTTCAAGAGAACTCACATCTTCTTCACTCTTCCTCTTAGTGTGGGATTTTGGTGGCTGTGATTCTTTTGCACTACTTGTGTCTTCTTTTTCTGATGATGACGAGAGCCCAAACTTTATTTTTGCTCCCACAGGTAATCCAGCCATGGTAATTTTACTTGCAATAGCTGCTACAACATCTCCATTCCCCATGTACTGTACTGAGGGGTGCATCATATCATCTGAATCTGGTAACACACAAGAATTGAGCCCCTCATGATCAGGAGTTGCATCCGAGCTACTTGAGGATATTGTACTAGTTTCGTCTTTAACTTCATTTGCTTTATTTTCTCCATCAAGAGGAAGCAAGGTATTCACTGCCAGAGGAAGAGAATTCTCAGAGGAAACAACCTTTGTCAGGGTGTATGTGCGTTGTTTAGCCTGAAAGAAAAATATTGGAGTATGTGAAAAGACATTAAAATGCACTGAGGGGCAATAAGTTAACTCAAAGGTCTCATCCTACCTTCATACTTTTTCTATCTTCTTTAGTTCTTATCTACAGTACTTCCAAAGTAGAACATATTTCTAGTGAAAAGCCTATTCAAAACAATAATTCTGTGTACCTTCTGAAGGCAATATTTCATTGAAGCTAACTGCTCACGGAGTGTCTGCAACTTCTCTTGGTATGTTTTAGTAGCCTTCTTTGCAAGAAGTAATTCTACTGCCTGATTCTTTACAGCCATGTCCTCAGCTGCCTTACGTAGCTGCAATTTATTTGTGTGTTAGTTCTAAATGGAGTCTTTTAAAAGTAAGGTCTAAAATAATCCAATTATAAGTTTTGAAAGACAATTCCAAATTCAAAATATAATTACTTCAATATGCTTCAAGGAACTTTGACGAGTACTGCAGACGTAAGAACAATCTAATGGAGATGTTAGATATTCCTTATGACACTCAACTTCCACCATTGTATCCCTAACTTTACCTCAACACTCCGTTGTGATTCAGACAACAGACCTAAATAATCATTCCTACTCTTTTAAAATTTTCTTACCTTCTTCACCAAGCAGAATTTCTCTTTAAAACAAAATGAGTGTATTTTCCTTTTTATTCATGATACACCTGACACACTCATATTTACTTTTTAGTACACAATTCAGTTTTGAAATGCTAGTCCCTACAAATAATTTCCATGAAAAGTTTGTCTAATTTATACTGTCAGAGGCATCTTACACAAAAAACTAGACATGTTTATGACCCTCAGTGGGACCTAAATGAACTTATTTTTTTCAATCTACTTTATTCAAATGCATTCAATTTTTTCATAGTTATCTGACTTGAAAAAATGCAATAAAAACTGTTAAAACAAATTAGTAAATTACTCAGCAAAAAAAGGGGATGAGTTAATTACTAAATCTCTAAAGAAAATTATTAACAGCTTAGAAAAAAGGAGGAAAAAATCAATAAAGCCCATTTTCAGCCACTTAGCCAGATTACAGGTACAAATTACTAAAAGTCAATTACGGAGAGGAAAAAATTAAAAAATACCTATAAGAAAGGGACTTTCCACCTATATCCCAAGGTTCAATCTTTGTATTTTCAGCATTAACATTCCTTTGTATTAACATTTATGTTGTTTCTTTAAAAGCTTGCTTAGTTAAATCACAATACTGAACCTCTTTACATAAATGGAAATCCTATATTAAATTTCAAACAAAACATACTGATATTTGCAATGTGGTTGCACATACCACCATACACGGCATAGACAGACATGCAATTTGCATTCCATATATCAGACGACTTCCTTCCTTATCTAGTAAGTCTTCTCTAAACACTCGGTAATTTCAGTATCAATCACTCAAACAAATAACGTCAATTAGTTCCTTTAAATTTATGTACAGTATATCCTCATCATAAATATTTTAACGTCAATCATTAAAGATCAAAGATGAAATGAGTTCTCAAAGTTCTCTTCTACCCTTTGGTCCATCTTCCTGGGCTTCCATCAGGGCCAAGTCTACATCTAGCACCTTTCCCTAAGTTCTATGGACCTTCATGTCAAACCTATTGTGACGGGCCAAGAGTAGGTTGTGTGACACACGGGTGGTCCACTATATTTACTGATATCTTAAGTAACTGTTCTCAGCCCTACTTATCCCATATCCAAACTACAATATTTCAATCTCTAGAATTTTCAGTCCTTTTGCTAGCTTCCGGACACCGCATCTCTCTCTCAATCTCTCTCATAATATGAACTTCCCAACAAACTCCAAATTTGAATATTGACTTTTTAAGGTCCCCCAAAATCAGAACTATTTCCATTTCCTTTGTCAGTGACCACATACCTTTGCTACAAAAGTATATTGAATTTATGAATTGGGACTATAACGCCACACAGTAACCTGTATGGCTATCCAGCAGCCAAGAGATATTGGAGGAAAACCAGCCAGTTGCATTGAAATAAAACAAAGTTGGGTAACTAAAGAAGTCGAAACAAAGGTAAAATCAAAAGCTACAGAGTAAATGGGCTGGGAGCCAAAGGAAAGCTGCAAGCTGGTTAGACTCTTAGTAATGTATACACAGCTGAGGTAATAATATAAGTCTTGTGTACCCATCACTAGTCTTTACTTTGTGATTCCCTACTGTGTTTGTTGAAACGCTTGGGCTTGTACCATTCAGCTTACCCGACCAGGGCTGTTGCTTGGCAAGTAATAAAAATAATAATAGCAGTAAAGTTTTAATTAACAGTAGTATGGCATTCCTCCTTTACTTCATCCACCTACCACAACTCTCTTTTCCATCATCATCTCCTCCTACGCCTATTGACACAAAGGGCCTCACTCTTGTTTAAACCGCTCTCAATTTCTGCTCCACCACCCAATGTGTCTAATAATACCAAAAATGTTCTACCACTTCTAAGAACTCTCAATCAACAATGTTCTCAACACATCCATCTTCCACATTTTCACTTGCTATACATTTCAGTCATCTAAAATCTCATGTGAATTTTGTATTCCAGACTACCTCCTGTGACATTATAATAACAACTCACTATACTCACAATAACCACATGAATACTTTCCAAATTGTGGTTTTTTCTTTGCCTTTTTCCAATTGCCATTCACTTCATTTTGATGATTATATTCAGTCACCTCCTCTCCCACTTCTTAACATTACCAACAAATCTTCTTCGGATTCTCTCTTAACAAAAGATCATCTCCATATAGCAGTTCCATGGGGCCTCCTTCCAACAATTCTTTACAACTTCCTCCATTACCATAAGCAATAGATAAGGTCTCAGCACTTATCCCTGATGGACTTCCAACAGTAATCTAAAATGCTTCTGATGTCCCCACCACTGTCTTCCCTAAACTTAATATCATGAAAAAGAAGCATCAACTCTAAAGTCTTTTTTTTTAGCATGTATAATTGAGTTGATACTGAGTTGAATGCATTTCAGCCTATACAAATATGTGGTACAATCCCTTTCTCTTTGCACAGTACTTTTCCAGTAGTTGCCTCATTATACACACTGTTTCTGTTGTTGATCTCTTGTATGAAGCTAAACTAACCACTAATACTTTAAAATTTTCTATCCTTCCTCTAGAACTTTTCATGGTATGTTCAAGATGTCTTATTCTTTTGTAATTTCAACACTGAAGTGCATGGCCATTACCTTTGTGTACCATTTCAGTCAGACACTTTTCCCACTCTTCTGGTCCTATCTTTTCCTTTATCAGATTTCCATATATTCGTGTAAGCTCATGAATGATAGAATCTCCTGCTAATTTATGATACTTGTTAGTGGATGATCTTTGGGCTTTTCCATTTTCTTATAACCCTTTTAACTGCTTCAGCTGTCCAGTTTTCTAATGAAACCTCTATATGCCAACCTCCACCAGTTCAAGTACAATATTTTAAATAAGCAACTTTTTATAATAAAACCTACATCTTACCCATACTACTTCCCCTAAGGCTTTTTAGTTTCTCTATTTTCCTCTTTTGTATGCCTTTCCCCCTAGTATATTTTTCCACCATTTATAATCCCTTTTACTATCTTAAATATTTCTGCTTTTCCTTTTCTGTGTCAAGATTCTAATTCTATTCCTTTAACCTTTCCTTCTTTACCTTTGCCAACTCTTTTAGTAGCTCTCATCTTTCCATCTTGAACCTCGTTTATATTTATTCTCTACCATAGCTTGTAGGCTTTCTTCTTTTAACTTGGCCTTTGTATATTCTGATTCCACCACCATGGGTTTCTTCTTCTGCAGCCTTTTGTGTCCCTTCCAGTGGCTCCCAACAAATAATCGAATGCTATATAAGTTGACCCTTTCTCGATAAACACCTTTGGTATCTTGGTTCTACATCTTCATTCTTTTGATAGGCTATTTTTTTCATCTTTTCTATGTCACTCCCTATTAAATTGGCTTGCAGCTGTCTATGCTGTGTTAAACAAGCCTCTCCCACTGTTACTAATATCCTTTCCTTTGGTGTCTAAATTTGTATTTCAGCTTCTCTGCTTATATAAACTCTGCTCTTGGTCTTATTAAGTTCGTATTGGACCATTAAAGTACACTTCTCTAAGTGTCCCTATCAGTATTTTTATCTCGCTACTTTAACCATGTCAATCCTGATTGACTTTCAAAATTCTAGTTTTTTCTTCTTCTGGTCCTCCTGATTGAGGCAAGTGAAAACACATGCATTACTTTCTTCCCAACGGTTAGCTCAATATTTATTTGTCTCCCATCTACTTACTACAGATCTAGCATACTTTCAACCATTTCATTCTTGACTAATAATCCCACTACTTTGTAAAACTGTAATTCCACCAAATTTAACTTTTCCATTTTACAAAAATAGTTTTTGAGCCAGTGTCTTTATATCTTACCTCCTGAACACAATAAAAAATCTCAGCTGCTTCTAGTCAAGATTCCTGCTACTTCCCTACTTTTCCCAACCATTTTTTCCAACATTTATAATTCTCTGCCTTAATTCTTTGAGCCCCAAAAATACCCCCCCAACAAATAAATTATTCGCCAAAGTCCAACACCGTTTTAGGAGAGGACATCTTACTTGATTTATCTTGGCTTAAAAACTATTAGCACTGAAAATTTTCCTGATTTTTAAAAAAATTGTACAGGAGAATAAACTGTCTTTACATCGATATCCAGTTTTACACATTTGGTGAAAATCTTATATGTACGCAAACAATAAAATAGAACAAAGATTACTGGAAGTGGATTACAACATACTGGGCTAAAAGGAGTAAAAAATGCCAGTACAAAGAAAATGTCTTCTGAGATTCAGAGTTAATGAGTAAGATATATTTCCCTCTACCCCAGAGATTCTTTGCCAACTTAAAAGGCACTAATAACCAATTCATTACTGTACTTTTTTTACCCTAGGTTCCAATTCTATTCACATTCTTATAGTTTTTTCTTTTATAAGTGGAGCAAACTAATACTTTCCTAAAAGCCTTGGGACTACCTGTTTTCTCAAAAATGCATTTGTTCTTTCAGGAACATGTAGTTTATTCAGTGTTGCTCAATGTATATAAAGGGCTAAATGGTATGTGTATGCAAAAAGAAAGTAATGTAACAAAATAATTGTCCTACATCAGACTGTCTGGCCAGGCATAGTATTATCCAATTTCACCTTAAGGTACTATTTCAATGGAAACTTGAAAAACCTAGTACCGTAAAGTAATACTTTTACTTACAACCGACTACATGCGCTAAAGGGGTGATGCGCGCCTGAAAATGCTAGCCAGACAATGAAAACATGAAATACTTGAATTTTCCAAGATGACTGTGTCTTGAAGATTTAATTAAAACAAAGGCATCTACCTCATATGTTATTTAATGCAATAAGACTAATCATTTGTAAAAATTAATGTGTTTTGCCATACTGTATAAGTTAAAGAAATTTTTTCCGCAAATCCCAATTTGTTAGTGAATTTATTCTAAGCCTTAAAATATATCTACAAATATAATAAATGGAAACAAGAGAATATACAAAATCTTGTGTAACAATTTTGAGAACATTAATTTTATCTAAAAGTTTATTTGTTTTCATATCAAAACTTCCATAATGTATTCAATTATTTTTCCAAGTGTTAATAAAAAACACTGGAAAAAAATAATAATAATGCAAAGAATAAATTTTAGATCATCTACCTCCATTGATTTCTAAAAATATAACATGCCATTCACCAAATTTTCTTAGAATAAGAAAATGACTAAGAGGGCTCTAAGTAGTGGAGGGGAAGGCTAAAGTCCCAAAGTTGTACAATGCATAAGAGAAAAAATGAGTGCAGTTAGTAAAACAAATAGCTCCACAAGACAACCATTATAGGATAGCAATAGAGGGAATGCACTGCATAATCAAATACAAATATAAATGGTACTAGCATTGGCTGAAGTATAAAAAAATCTCACCATTGACAGTGAGGTGGGCGGTAAATGAGTTGTACCACTTGAAGAGAAAGTCTCCACTTGATTCAGAGTGGCACTCTCTAGGCCACTCGGCAAGGTAAAAGGTTGCATCATGAATGGACTTCCAGGATGACCAGCACCTAATTGAAAAGTTAAGACTTGATGAATTTATAATAAACTACTTCCCTGATCAGAGGAAAAATCATTTGACTTTGTACTAATTACCTAGTTGTAGATTTCCATACTACACAAAAGAAAATACTATGTTTATGCTTCATTATCTGTTGTTTGAAAAGAACAAAAAAAAACTATCAACTTTAGGTAAAGGAACTAGATTATAAGTTGCCGAGAAAATGTGAAATTACACGAAAATGGAAAAAATTAAACCTTCTTTGCCCAAGACATTACCTGAAGATGCTCGTTCCATCTTTGTTCCGTCACTCGCCATATGAAGAGAAAAATGAAGGGGCTCCACTTCTAGAAGCCCACACAGAGCACTCGTATGCATCAACCCCAATGAGGTTCCAACTTGCAGACCACGTCCAAGCAGCCCACCAATGTCATTATCATCACGTCCTATGAATGAGTAAGGGCTACCTGGGCCAGTACTTTTACTATTTAGATTAGAGGAACTTTGGACACCAGTTCCAGGTCCCCCTTGCATGCTGCCAGGAATACCTGAACCACCAAAAGTGATATTGTTGTTGTTGTTATTGCTGGTATTATTGCTGTTGCTATGGGCAGAGTTTGAATGTCTAGTGGAACTCCCATTCATCTGCAGAAATAAACAGATATAGCATTTAAACAACGATTATATATTCAATGAAACTTATATCTTAGGAACACATGAATAACAATTATTTTACAAAATATGACACCAACAACAGTACACAATGTAACACTAATGGAAAATAAATATAGCTAACAATTAAGAGTAAATAAAAAACTATGTATCTTATGTCAGTGTACTATAAGAGATAATTTGAGTCTAGTTGACTAGCATAATTAGCATAAAATCTAGAACATTAACAACCAGGATTTAGTGACATCAATGGAATCGAAAACTATAAACACAATTTCCTGTTTTAATTTTTCAGATATGTAATATAATATGATAGCTACATGCAGTTAAAATTAATACATGTTTAACAGTTTCTAATCCTTTTCCTGCATGAACTGTTGCTTCTATTTACCGTATATACTCGTGTAATGTTCGATTTTTTAAGGCCTATTTTTCAGTTAAAAAAGTAAGGGTCGAACATTACACGAGATATATATTTGAAGAAGTAAAAATTTCTGGCCCACCGGTAGGTAAACATAAGCTAGGCCTACACAAACATTACCCTTGCTATGCTTCCTACAGGTAGGTAATCATAAGCTATGCTTACACGTATATAAGGCTACCTACCGGTAGGTAAACATAGGCTAGGCCTATATATACAGTACTAACCATGTTCATTTAACACCACGCATATTAGCATGGATTATATTTCCTAAACCATCATAAATAGTTTTTTCTGCTACGAGTAATGACTTTACCATAACGCAGCAGGTATGAAGCTAGCAAACAGTCGGGTTGCGTATGTTATAATGTGATATGGTTAATGAAAAAAATAATAATTTCTAAATAACTAAATAATATGATATCCTATATGTTATTATTATCGTAATTAATACTAGCATTAAAATTACTGAAAGGTTGGCGAGAGAAAACGTTGCTAACAACGCAACCAATACTCGATGTTTACATTTTCTCAGCTGTGCTCATATGGTTAAAAGTTGGAATTATTCTTCGAATTTATCATTTATGCCATTTTTGTAGATATGCCAATAATATATACGGGAAAAATTGTTTCATTACTTTCATTATACATTTATATATAAATGTAAATAATTTCATGTGTGTCGGTGGTTATCGCACCTCAACCTAGGCTAACCTACTGATAAACCAGACATAGAATTCAAGGTGTGATTTTTATAAAGGTAGTTTAAGACGACCCCCCATTTTTAATGGTTAAATTTTGGAATATATGGTCGTCTTATACGCGGAAACATACGGTAATTGATATTAATAATAAACCCAAAAAATTTTTCTTAATTGAATCCACATTTTTTTTCTCCAAGTTCGAACTAGTTTCGGTAAGTCCAAACATTTTTACGGCTTGAACGTTATTTATCGTTTCAGCGGCTGCAATAACTTAAAGCTTGAATTTTGCAGTAAATTTTTAGCCGGTGATGATAATCGGCTGTTCGCAACTAAAGTGTTCGCTAGAAAATGTACGCTAAATACACAGTTATTACTTATTATTGTAAACAGATGTTAGTATTTAGTTGTTGTTCCGATTTGTTTTATACAATTGTTTGTCGCACTTAGGCATAACCCCTACTTTGTTGGTAATTATGGTATGCTGGAAATAAAAGACCATTGAGGCAATAACCTTTAGCCTACTGCCAAAATCAAGACTCGAACATTACATGAGGTATATGATAAATTCATGATTTTGAAGCCAAAATTGGGGGATCGAACATTACACGAAGTCGAACATTACACGAGTATATACGGTATTCTAAAACTGATGTGATTAACAATAATACTCGCTTTTGTTACCATCATATTATTCAACCACAAAGAGTTACAAAGAATGAACACAAAACACAAACATAAACTCATGCACATTGTACATAAATACTTCATGTAATTATCCCCAACATTTCTAATACAGTATATAAATAAGAGTCAACAAATCAATTTCAAAGGAAATGGTAAAATTACACTGCAAAAATAATGCTAATAGATTCTGCAATAAAACAGCTGGCCATGTTTGAAATTAAATAGTTTAACTGCAAATAACCAACAATGCATTGATTTATAGTGAGTTTAACACCACCATTCCATTGGCTTCTGAAATGGATCGCAAAAACCTACTAAGACAGGAAGCTCTCAATGTGTGCACTAGATTTACAAACATAGCCTTTAACGTTTCAATCCCATCCCCCCATGAAAAATGCTAAAATTCATCACTCAGACCACAGGCACTTTATTGCAATATCTTTCTTAGCTTATTTTAAGAAAAAAAATTATAAAGTCTTGGAATTTACAAATTCTTTCAATCACATATCTGAATAAATTTTATTTCCATTGATATATAATTCTTCATTTCAAATTTGTTTTCCTACATGGATAAAGGAATAAAATGAAAATTACTGAATGTAAAATATGTTCACTAGTGTTAAAAGACATAGAAATCCCCACACACACAGGGCAGCCTATTTAAAATGAATAATCTGGGAGCCATCTTAATACACCAATAGTTACCTTGTAAACTATCGAAATATAACTGAACTTACGGTGTACTTAGCAAGAAGAGGTGGCTCAATGTCAAACAGTTCTCGTTCAAATGGAGTCCCATACAGATTGAATCTGGTTTGTAGTACAGCATGAAGAGGATCTACTTTTCGGCTAAGCGACTCCGACGTCAGAGACAACAACTGGGTGACCTGCAAAACATATGCCATCAAAAGCTGTTAATTTCCTAATCAACTTGAAACTGTGAATGAAATTCAACTAATCATTAATATCATAAACACTTTTTAAAACATTGAACAATTGTACAAGACGTATGTTTTACTTCAATTATGTCATTCAATTTGAGTTTTTTTTTCTTTTTCAAAAGTCAACAATGCACTTCATCATTTATGTTATGGTACACTCTGGCACATATGTCAAATTATGTAAAAATAATTAACCTGAATTATTGCATAACTATAAAGAAACTTGACAAAAAATTGTATATTAAAGCTGTTTTCTATACATTAACAAATGCTACTTACTTTGCGAGCAGTGCCCCATGGATTGCACCATTTGACGTGGTTCAAAAGAGTGAAAAACCAGTGAAGTGCTCCAGCACTCTGGCACTCCAGAACATAATCTAACCATTCTAAGAGGGCCTCGAGAACTGCCCAGCCAAAAACAGTTCCTCCTTCTACCACACGTGAACCCCTAGGGAAAAAAAAAAATCATGTTAATGGGGAAAAAAAATTTCTAAATAAGAAGTAAAAAAATATAAAACCTTATTGTAATCAGTCATCTATATACAGTTCATGGAAATGAAAGCAACACTATTACTCTGAGATGCTGCACAAATGATAAGCTTTTATCTCTTTCAAGTACATTAATTGTAGGCTATTAACTATTTCTTCCACTGACATATTCATCAACGAACAACAAAGGGGAATTTCCATGCCTGAAATCATAATTCATAAAACTGACATGTCACAAAAAGGAAGAGTGCAATAGATATTTTGCAGATCTTTAGTAACCACTATTCACAAATAATAATCAGTAACAAAATCAACAATATTCCTAAACAACTACCCAGAACCTGATGAAAAAAATAAATCATATTAAAACTACAAATTTTATATAACTTGCATTTTTCCTAACTATAAAAACCTGAGTCATGAATTATGGAGTTATTTCTAGTTTCGTTTCCTACTGACAGACAATTAAAAAGAAATCGGTAGATTACGTAATGCTGTGTTGCAGAGCAACTGAAGCGCTATGCTTAAAACAAGTGCTTACAACACTCTTCTGGTCATAGACTTGAGGGGTAGCTTAGGCGGGACCTTTGGACTCGGGTTTGTGTAGCTAGGAAAAATACAAATTATATAAAATTTGTAGTTTATTCCTACACAGATACAAACTTCTGAGTCATTTATAAGGGGAGCCTTCCTTAGGTGAGAGGAAGTCTCGGTAAGGGTAGGAGGTCTGCCCTTCTCTCGCAAGATACAATTACTCTAGTAATAGCAAGAGATAAAAGGGAATTATTTGTGAACAGTGCAGCCAGGGTGAAGTGATATTAACATCATTTCATACATTATATTCAATATCATCAATATATCAGCCAACACACAAAATAAAAACAAAGTATTAATTGCACTAGGATGATTTCAAGTGTGAGTTTCAAGTCCGATCAAGATCGCCATTCGCCTTTATACTCATTATAAACCCTTATGAGAAAGTGCTCTGAGAAAAGAGCACTTACTTATCTTACAAGAGCCTCAAGTTGGAAAATATTATATCTACTAAATAATTTCTTATACCTTTTCTCACCCTCACTCATTCGTTCCTGACCCTATCTAAATGAGATACACCAGCCATACCCCTCAGACACTTCATCTCGAACACATTCAATTTCTGCTATCACTTTCATCTCCTCCCCCCAAAACTCCAATCCATACATCACAGTTGGTACAATCACTTTCTCCTACAAAATTCTTTTTACATATTTTCCTAACCCTCTATTCGTTACCACTTCCTTCACTGGCACCCTACACTTTCCATTCCTCATTCTCTGTCTGACATACAGCTGCTTCCACTCCTCCATTTGCAGCAACAACAGACCCCAATTACTTAATCTGATCTACTTCGAGTAACTCTCCGTTCAATACGACTTTCAATCTAGCACCACTCTTCCTTCTTGTGCATCTCATAACCTTACTCTTAACCAAATTAACTCTCAACTTCCTTCTGTCACACACCCTTCCGAACTCCGATAAGAATCGACCCAGCTTCTCCTCTAAGTCTACAGCCAATACAGTATCATCCACAAACATCTATTGATTCACCTACCACTCATGATCATTCTCATCGATCAGTTTCAATCTTTCACCAAGCACTCGAGCAGTCACCTCTCTTACAACTTCATCAACATATGAAAAAATAAAATATTTGAAAAAATAAATAATTTCTTTTACTTCCAATTCTAAATAAGGTTTTCGCACATGAATATTCCACTGAATTAGCCCCTGTAACATGCTACCATTACCTGTATCAAAGGGTCCAGTCAACTTGAGATTTTTAATTTACCTTTATTACTTAAGTAGTCTGTCATTTACAGAATGGAAAAATAAACTTTTATCCTTTCCTACAAAAAATAAATATATAAAGTTTAAGGTTTGTATATCTGGTTTTAGTTCCCATTTCATCAGAAAAGGTGCTCACCAGAATGTCAGCCAGGTAAGCCCAACCCCATCATTGTGGTGGCCAACCACAGCAGTGGCCTCCCCAGTAAACAGCTTAAACTCACGGTCCAAGGATGGGAACAATTTGCTGCCATGCAACCGCTAGGCGAACACATTATCACTGTACTAGCCATGAGGCTAGCTTGAAATTTAACTCCTTTGGGTGATTCAAACATCATTATCACGACCGATTACTGCTTAATTGAGAAACATCCATAGTCAAATCACAAATAAATGAAAAAATACTTTTCTCAAAATAAATTTAATCAACAAAATTACTTACTCTAAGGCTGTAACAATAATTTTAGATGTCTTATGAGCCACACTTCTATCCCCTTGGAGCAGGCAAGTATGTACCAGCCCAGAAAGGTGGAGCTGTAACAAAGTGATGATTCCAATGTTCATCGTTCGATCATCAACTGAAATTGAAATAAAAACTCTAATTATTAGATTGTCACTACACTAAAATATCAATCAGAATTAATGTTACCCTGTTAGTTGAACCATACAGTAAACAAATCTTGAACTCTCAATGTTGGTCACAAAAGCAGTTAATATGGAAATGGTAGGATGAAGATTTTTAATGAAATCAAGAATTCAGGAAGAGAGAGAAGTAACGCAGAAAAAAAAACAATCTTTAATGCAGTAAGCCCACGCTGTACTAAAGTTTATGCTTCGCGATTTCACTTATATGTTACAAAGAGAACCTCAATACCTATCAAATAAAAATTCACATGTAAACGGTAAAACTCTCGTGGCGAGATAATTTCAAATAGCCCATACTCCATTGCACTGATCTTGCTTCGTGCCACTTTCCTCTCTCCACACCCAGCTTTTCCCAGCTCTCACTGTACTGTAAACTGTATATCCATTTAGTGTGGTAAAAAAATTACAGCTCTATTTAAAATAAACCGGATTTTGATTAAACTGGTGTTTCACTCAACTAGCCAATAATATTGCATGTAATATTCCCATTTCAGTATCGTATTCGTAAATAAAAAGTGAATTATAATCTTTTCCATTGCCTATCTCTATCCTTTCCAAATCAACTGATTAAGGCATGCTACTGAAGTATATTTCACATTTTCGAAAAGGAACAAGTATTACAAAGATATTTGTTTTTAGTAAGCTGTATTTCTGTTTAATAAAGTATTAAAACAAAACACAATGTTTACATAATAATTCACACAATGTTTACATATCAGTAACACCATCTATCGCCAAAAAACTTGCGGTAATTGTGGACAGGACAAAGCACAGCACCTTGAACTGGTATATTTGCTATTAAGAAGCTCAGGTACCATCCTTAAGGATGGATGAATGGGATTTTTAAGTACAGTACACAACTTTGGGATCCAGTGTGAGTACAAAGTCTTTTGGTCTGAAGTCCTGTCTGACCATCTGGGCTACCTTTATTATGAACACGGTTTGTTGAACGAACTCGTTCGGAGTCAAGAGGTCTATGATCGTTCTCTAGCCTCCAGATGCCTTATCTACAAGAAAAAGTTGACTGGAAAACCTGTGTCAGACCTCCTGGAGCATTCTTCTCCATCATGATCCAGACTTCACTCTGAAGGGCCAGTTCCGTCGCGTATCCCCTAAGGTAAGAACTGGTGTTTAAAGGATGAAAGGTGCACAAATTGAATGTAGTATACTGCCCTGAGGACGGAGTCCGACCAAAGATCAGACACGTGGGGCCTCCACCTCTGCCGTCCTACAGGCATCCTTCCAGAAGAGCTCGCTCGCCCCCACTGCTAGATAGTTGGTTACATAACAGTGAGCACGACTCGTCCTCAATACCAGGATCTCTCTATCAGCAAACTAGTGCATCCTGGAGAAAACACTCCTGCTCCTCCTTTCTCCCATAGAATATTGGTGAGCAGCCTTCATCTTTCCTATGCATGCAGACTGTTTATTATTATTATCATCATTATTACTTGCTACGCTACAACCGTACTTGAAAGAGCAGGATGCTATAAGTCCAGGGGTCCCAACAGGGAAAATAGCCCAGTGAGGATATGAAACAAGAAAAAAAAATATTTTAAGAAGAGTAACATTAAAATAAATATTTTTTATATAAACTATAAAAACTTTAACAAAACAAGAGGAAGAGATATTAGATCGAATAGTGTGCCCCGAGTGTACCCTCAAGCAAGAGAACCCAAGAGAGTGGAAGACCATGGTACAGAGGCCATGGCAATACCCAAGACTAGAGAACAATGGTTTGACCTTGGAGTGTCCTCTCCTAGAAGAGCTGCATACCAAAGCTAAAGTCTCTCTTCTACCCTCACCATGAGGAAAGTAGCTACAGAACAATTGCAGTGTAGTAGTTAACCCCTTGGGTTAAAAAGAATTGTTTGGTAATCTCAGTATTGTCAGGTGTATGAGGACAGAGGAGAATCTGCAAAGAATAGGCCAGACTATTCAGTGTATGTGAAGGTAAAGGGAAAGTGAACCGTACTCAAAGAGAAGGAAGCAATGTAGTAGTGGCCAGTCAAAAGACCCTATAACTCTCTAGCGATCGTATCTCGAACGGGTGGCTGGTGTCCTGGCCAACCTACTGGCCAAATGTTTGCACATCCGGATGCAAAGCAGGCAGCGTAGTTGCTGCGCACTGGCGCGTGGACAGAACAGCAGGTTCTCCCTTGATTGAGAGTCAGGTTACGCTTTCACGTGCTAAAATAGTACGGCTACAGTCCTCCTGATCATTAAGAGTCCCGCGGGAGGCTGGCGAGAAGTCTGCGGTCCAAGAGAAGAAGGCCTTTAGTCATAAAAAGGGGAGGGAAAGGCTGCGGAAGACCCTTTCAGAAGAAAATAGTTTTCCCTTTCGAGTCATCAGAAACTGGGACAGACTTTGGGATACTAGGTCAGCCAGCTACCCAGTAGGGCAGCGAGCACTACCCATGTTCGTTGACCAACTCCAAGAGTTAAAGGATTCAATTGAAAGGAAGAAGGAACATTTGACTCAAGAGAAGGGTCAATTCTCAAGGGGTGCCTGAGGAGCCGAGTATTTGTTTAGCCAGTAACCATTTCAAGTTCATTGCTCTCCAGTGAGTAATTGGTTCCGAGTAACTGCCTATGTATCTGATTGAACCCTGTCCTGCCACTGTCTTCGTTACCATGGGAGTTGGTTGTGTATACAGTATCCACTAACAGAGGGTAACCCAAGAGTAGCCCGTACTCTCTGGCTAAAAAAAGGCATTACATTATCTCCCCAGTTGCTCGCTGTCAAGCTAACAAGCGGTCACGAGCATGCAACTAATTCTGTAAGACAAGACAGACATATTTCCAATCATCTGTCTCATAGGTGTTGTACTGTAAGTGTAAGTGTTGTACTATAAGTGTCCAGCTATGAACCAGTCACACAGACAGAAAATTCTTCTCCTGACGTCAATTTTTGCCATTTTTATAATGAGGATACCAAAGTAGAACGAAAATTCGGAAGTGGTCCGAAAGATTCATTGCCTTCCAACACTCAATTGGAGAACAACACAAATGTTCGGAAAACAAAATCTCCTTCCCCAAGCAGGGAGTGAAACGGTTATGAATAACCTGACTCTCCCAAAGAAACACAACCACCAAATTAGGAAGAGATCTAGAGATTTATTAGAATGAAGTTCCAACTGTATGATGGTACATTCTCCTTGGTATCCCTTACGGTTGTTCATCAAACTATAAGAATAAAGTATGTAATTGATGACTATATCATCGAACAGTGTTTGTTGGCAGTAATAGTTTGCTTGTCCGCATGAGGTTTATGCAATCATCACTTCTCTGACTACGGGTAAATGCTCTAAAACGAGCCAGAGCAATGTGAACAACTTTCTGTGTATGAGCACTCTCACACAGCTCGTCGAGTCCTTTATGGGAATAATGTGTGTGACAAAGCGTAATATTATCGCCCCAAAAGTAATTGATTGTCAGCAAGCTGTAACATTGTTAACATGTTCGTTTGCCCAAGAAAAGTACGTGCAGCTAGCGAAGCTATCAGACCTTGTTGGTAATAGGTGTTTGACTGTCTGCCTTGTAGGCAGGACAAACCTCCCTATAAGTGAATAAAGAATGACCTCGAAGATTGATGCTCACGACTATTGTGCCTTGAAGGATGACGGAGGAAGGCGGAGATTGCAAGGATGAGCTTTCTAACTCGAAGGGGAGAGAGAAGTCAGAAATAAAACCCTGAAGGATTATGTTTCCCAAGATTCGTTGTCTTGTGAACAATGGTGGGATGTGGTGGCTGCAAGCGGTCAGAAAGCATTCTTATTAGTGGAAATCCCCGGCCAGGACTACAGAATATCTAATGAGAATTGCTGTACCCTTGGGACACAATGGTGGCCTGCATCGGCCACAAGGAGTTAGCAGGCATCCACTTTTGCGTCAATAACCCGAGGATTGGGACTAACGACTTGTTTACAGTCCCAGGTTACTACCTCCCTGAAGAGGTCTGGCGGTCACAAGGGAGAAAGCCCATAGATAAACCAAAAAAACTCATGTCATCTTCTTACTATGGACTATCTGTAGTTGCACGGAGATCGTCTGAGAGGGGAACTCGCTCAAGGACCTACCTAATGACTAATGTTGGGTGGGCACTTTCTTTATGGCAATAATGAATACAGTTGTCTCACATGTAAGGGTTATTCACCAAAGCATGCAAAACAACCCAAACCCTTACCAGGAGAACAGAGATTGGCAAGTAGGTCTTGTGCACTTGTTTGGTGAGGCGAACATTAGCGATGCGAATGCTAGCGAACGTTAGCAGGCGCTGGCAAGCATTAGCAAGTAATGGTGAACGTTAGCGAGTGCTAACGAGACAACTGCAAAAATGTGGAAGGTTGCACATCCGTATGTGGAGGTACTTTGAATGTCTGCGGATATCTCTCTTCTGAAAAGCGTGCTAAAGCTTGGATAGTTACTGCATACTCATAGTGAGAAGACAAAGTTATGTTAAAGATGTATTGCATAGAGAGATATGAGCTGTTCTCGCTGTACTTGTGTGCTTTACTGCATGAAAAGTCCCGAATGGGCGAGTGAGGTATTGTGTTTTTAGGATGGCAAGCACAAAACACCATCTACAGTTGGAGTGTTTGGATTAAGCTCTCCCCAAAAAGTTTAATGGCAAGCTGACACCGAAATATATCTCCAATATAAAATCTATTTCATATACCATATCTATTTGCCACTTTTCCCATAACCATTAAAATATCATGAGAGAGAGAGAGAGAGAGAGAGAGAGAGAGAGAGAGAGAGAGAGAGAGAGAGAGAGAGAGAGAGGGAGAGACTCTTATAACTGTGGTAGGTTAGAACACATTGGTACAAATTCAATGTTTCTTATTAAATGAATGAGTGATGTGTTTTGTAAATGAGTCTACAGTGAACCCTCGCTACTTCGCGGTTCGACCATCGCGGATTCACCACTTCGTGGATTTTTTCCAAAACCCATATATATACAGTAATATATATATATATATATATATATATATATATATATATATATATATATATATATATATATATATATATATATATATATATATATATATATATATATATATATATATATGTATGTATGTATGTATGCATGTATTGATGTATATATGTAGGTATGTATATGTGTATACATATAAAATGTTATTTTCATTAGTAAAATAAATTTTTGAATATACTTACCCGATGATCATATAGCTGTCAGCTCTGCTGCCCGACAGAAAAAACCTACGGGCGGAATACGCCAGCGATCGCTATACAGGTGGGGGTGTACATCAACAGCGCCATCTGTCAAGTAGGTACTCAAGTACTCGATGTCAACATAGAACCAATTTTCTCCTCTGTCCACTGGGTCTCTATTGGGGAGGAAGGGTGGGTCCTTTAATTTATGATCATCGGGTAAGTATATTCAAAAATTTATTTTACTAATGAAAATAACATTTTTCAATATTAAACTTACCCGATGATCATATAGCTGATTCACACCCAGGGGGGTGGGTAGAGACCAGCATTACATGTTGACATTATTATGAGCTAAGTATTCCGTATTTCATTTTAGCAGTTATTCAAAATAACAAACATAAAATCAATAAGTACCTGGTAAGGAAGTCGACTTGAACAATTACTCTGCCTTTTTAAGTACGTCTTCCTTACTGAGCCTCGCGATCCTCATAGGATGCTGAGCGACTCCTAGGAGCTGAAGTATGAAGGGTTGCAACCCATACTAAAGGTCCTCATCAAAACCTCTAATCTAGGCGCTTCTCAAGAAATGACTTTGACCACCCGCCAAATCAAGTAGGATGCGAAAGGCTTCTTAGCCTTCCGGACAACCCAAAAATATTAATAAAACATTTCAAGAGAAAGATTAAAAAGGTTATGGAATTAGGGAATTGTAGTGGTGGAGCCCCCACCACTACTGCACTCGTTGCTACGAATGGTCCCAGAGTGTAGCAGTTCTCGTAAAGAGACTGGACATTCTTAAGATAAAAGACGCGAACACTGATTTGCTTTTCCAATAGGTTGCGTCGAATATACTTTGCAGAGATCTATTTTGTTTAAAAGGCCACGGAAGTTGCGACAGCTCTAACTTCGTGTGTCCTTACCTTCAGCCAAGCTTGGTCTTCCTCATTCAGATGGGAATGAGCTTCTCGTATTAACAGTCTGATAAAATAGGATAAAGAATTCTCTGACATAGGCAAAGATGGATTCTTAACTGAACACCATAAAGCTTCAGACGGGCCTCGTAAAGGTTTTTAAAATAGAACTTAAGAGCTCTTACAGGACATAATACTCTTTCTAGTTCATTTCCAACCATACGATAAGTTTGGAATATCGAACGATATTGGTCAAGGCCGAGAAGGCAGCTCGTGTTTGGCTAGAAAACCAAGTTGTAGAACATGTAGCCGTTTCGGATGAGAATCCGATGTTCTTGCTGAAGGCATGAATCTCACTGACTCTTTTAGCTGTGGTTAAGCATATCAGGAAAAAGAGTCTTAAAGGTGAGATCTTTCAGGGAGGCTGATTGAAGCGGTTCGAACCTGTCTGACATAAGGAATCTTAGAACCACATCTAAATTCCAACCAGGTGTAACCAAACGACGCTCCTTCGTGGTCTCAAAAGACTTAAGGAGGTCTTGTAGATCTTTATTGTTGGAAAGATCTAAGCTTCTGTGACGGAAGACTGATGCCAACATGCTTCTGTAACCCTTGATAGTGGGAGCTGAAAGAGATCGTTCTTTCCTCAGATATAAGAGAAAGTCAGCTATTGAGTTACAGAGGTACTGGTCGAGGATACGGATACTGACTTGCACCAGTTTCGGAAGATTTCCCACTTCGATTGGTAGATTCTAAGGGTGGATGTTCTCCTTGCTCTAGCAAACGCTCTGGTTGCCTCCTCCGAAAAACCTCTAGCTCTCGAGAGTCTTTCGATAGTCTGAAGGCAGTCAGACGAAGAGCGTGGAGGCCTTGGAGTACCTTCTTTACGCGTGGCTGACGTAGCAGGTCCACCCTTAGGGGAAGTGTTCTGGGAACGTCTACTAGCCATCGAAGTACCTCGGTGAGATATTCTCTCGCGGGCCAGAGGGAAGCAACTAGCGTCAACCTTGTCCCTTCGTGAGAGGCGAACTTCTGCAGTACCTTGTTGACAATCTTGAACGGAGGGAATGCATATAAATCTAGATGTGACCAATCTAGTAGAAAGGCATCTATATAAACTACTGCTGGGTCCGGGATAGGTGAGCAAACTATTGGGAGCCTCTTGGTCATCGAGGTTGCGAAGAGATCTATGGTTGGCTGGCCCCAGGTGGCCCAAAGTCTCTTGCATACATCCTTGTGGAGGGTCCAATCTGTTGGAATTATTTGTCCCTTCCTACTGAGACAATCTGCTATGACATTCAAGTTGCCTTGGATGAACCTCGTTACTAGTGAAAAGTCTAGACCTGTTGACCAGGTGAGGAGGTCTCTTGCGAACTCGTACCATGTCAGAGAGTAGGTCCCTCCTTGCTTGGAGATGTACGTCAAAGCAGGGTGTTGTCCGTGTTCACCTCCACCACTTTGCCTTGAAGGAGAGACCTGAAGCTTTTCCAGGTCAGACGTACTGCCAGTAGCTTCCTGCAGTTGAAATGCATTGTCCTTTGACTCGAGTTCCATAATCCCGAGCATTCCCTACCGCCTAATGTCGCACCCCAGCCTACGTCCGATGCGTCCGAGAAGAGAACGTGGTTGGGAGTCTGAACAGTCAGGGGAAGACCCTTTCAAAGGTTGATAAAGTCCTTTCATCAAGTCAGACCAGACTTTATCTATCCGGAAACCGGGATCGAGACCGCTTCTAGCGTCTTGTCCTTTTCCAGTGAAAAGCTAGATGAAACCGAAGAGGACGGAGGTGTAGTCTTCCAAGTGACACAAATTGAACCACGGATGACAGTGTCCTAACCAGACTCATCCACAGCCTGACAGGGCAGCGTTCCTTCTCCAGCATCTTCTGGATGGATAGCAGGGCTGGGGGTTGATCGTCTTGTTCAGCAATGTTCTCATCAGAGGGTTCCTCATCCGAAACTGATGAGGAAACGGCAACGGAGTGGGCAACGTCTGACTCGCTGAATCCGGTCGCACTGGTGGATGCGTGACGGAGCCGGACACAATATCATGGTACTGCTGCACAGTCTGTGAACTGTCAACCATGGGGACGCGAGGAAGTACAGCGTCAACCCGAAACTGTCTAGACTGTCTGGGTTGTGCAGTCAACCCCCTACCGGGTTGCTGAGGTTGCCGCACTGCGTCACAACAAGTCACCTCTGCTGGTTGTTGAACGTCTTCCTAGTGACACACTGAACGTCCACAACCACCTCCGAGAGTCGCTTAACGTCAACGTGCGACTGGCAACCCACACTGGGTCGCATCGGTGGAGGAACCACCTCAACTGGCGGACGCGAGTAGGATGCCTCAGCGTCAACAGGGCGCACAACCAACCGGTAGGAAGGTTGTTGGCCAGAAGGTTCTTCTCCGTAAAAAATCCTCTATCAAGGACACAAGCTTGGACTGCATGTCTTGCAGCAAAGCCCATTAGGGTCTACGGGAGCAGGTGTGGCAACAGACGGGGTTAGCGACTGATGCGGAACCATTTACCATCCCTGGAAGCTTTGTTATGCTTTAATTAAAGTCCATAGGAGGCTAAGCAGCTTAAGGCTCCTCTCCAAATGACAGAGTCCTCAAAGGAATATCAGTAGGAGGGAGAACAGCACTTTCTCATCTACAGGAACTGTCCGAGAAAAGCTAGGTTATCTCAGTGAGGGTCTCACTGGTGCATAAGCAGCAGACCAGAAGGCAACGTTATGTAACTGCTTGACAGTCTGTGAACTGTCAAAAACTGAACTGTCAACCATAACAGGTGCGTGAGGACATACAGCACTGGTGCATTAGCAGCAGATCAGAAGGCAACGTTATGTAACTGCCTGACAGTCTGTGAACTGTCAAAAAAAAACTGAACTGTCAACCATAACAGGTGCGTGAGGACATACAGCACTGGTGCATTAGTAGCAGACCAGAAGGCAACGTCATGTAACTGCTTGACAGTCTGTGAGCTGGCAACAACCAAAGCTGTGTGGGGAAGCCTCAACTCCTGACTGACTAGTCTGCTGCGGGCGAGTGGCGGTAACCACAGTGGGTTGCGGAGGCTGACACACCGTGTCAAAACACGGCAGCTTGTGGTAGCTCACGCACGGCAACGGAGTGCTCCGTATGTCTGTGGGAGTCAGCATGCGTCTGGCAGGGTCGACTGCGCATGGGTGGAGGAGCTCTCACAACAAGAGTGTGGGAGCAGGCAGCCGCAGCGTCTGCTGGGCGCACAACCGTGGCAGGTTGTAGGCAAACGGGTGCATCGTCAACCTTCTCCGCAGTCGGAGTGTGGGAGCAGGCAACAACCAAAGCGGAGTGGTGGTGCGTGGTGGGGACTGCCGTGGGTTGCGGAAACTAACGCATCGCGTCAAAACACGGCAGCTTGACTCCACCTTCTCACTGCTGATGCGGTAGCTCACGCATGTCAACGGAGGGTGCCGCACGTCGGCTAACGTCAACATGCGTCTGGCAGGGTCGACTGCGCATCGGTGGTGGAGCTCTCCGCAGCCGGAGTGTGGGAGCAGGCAGCCTCAGCGTGAGCTGGGCGCACAACAGTGGCAGGTTGTAGGCTAACGGGAGCAGTGTCAACCTTCTCCGCACGAAACTCCTGCATAACCGCAGCTAACTGAGTCTGCATAGACTGCAGTAAAGACCACTTAGGGTCTACAAAAGCAGCAACAGACGGAGCTACTGTCCGTTGTGACTGAGGGTCTAAAACAGCTGGTGCGGCAACAGACGGAGTTACTGCCTGTTGCGGTACCACCTTGCCTCTCTTGGGAGGTGTGCAGTCGTCGGATGACTGCAGCGAGTCCGAACTGACCCAGTGGCTACACCTGGGCCGATGGACTTGCGCGGAAGGGACCGACTTGCACTTAAAAAGCTGCGAGATGTGGTCCATGGTTTCTTAAGAGAAACCTCTTCCGCAGACGAGGAATAAATGGGCTCTCTCGTCTTTGTGTGGGTGGGGCGATCTTGGGTAGATACGCCCGAAACCACGGAGGGAAAAACGTCTGTTCGTTGATCAAGGCCTGTGGAACCCATAAGTCGTTCGACATTACTTCTCCCCTGGGCTTGGGAGCTTGTAAGAGGTACCGGACTAGGTGAACGACTGGCACGAACAGACGAACCCTCGGACGCAACACTATAACACTTTGCGCATATCACTTTATCACTTTGATTTTCTGTTTAGCACTTATTTCACTGAAATCGAAACTTTAACTGATTTCTACCGGAAACATGCAATCCTATCCTTCATTAAAAGGTAGTAATTGCGAAAACAGTCGTACAATGCAACAGAAAACATATATAAAGATAAAGAATTCAGTGGCTGGGAAAGAGACTAAACACTAGATCAAATAAACTACGTTTACAATCTCTCACCGCACATAGCCTGGGAACAAGAATAAAACCCTAGAAACGTTTTACCTTCTTCCCCTACAGCGACTAGAGAGGAGAGTAAAAAACGAGAACAACGTTACCAGCTTGAACGAAACGTTTAATCTCCTCTCTCTCCCTCCGTCTCTATCTCTCTCTCTCTTTCTCTCTTGATTTCGCACCTGAGAGAAGAGCCCAATTATATATCGTTAAAACATGTTATTTGCTAAAGGAAAAAACTGAAAGGTTTTCCAAATAAAAAGTTCCTTTAATTTAGAATTTAAACCATTTAAGCTAAGAAAGAATGAACGAAACGCCAGAATCGGTTTACTCTTACTGTAAAGTGAAACCGTGATACACTCTCTCTCTATCGTAACGATAGAGCGCATGTTGAACGTCCTGAACGTCAACAAATGCGTAGACTAAAAATGAAAAATTTTAAGTAATTTTTATTTTTCCTAACATACTTACCGAGAATTACCTCTTCGGAGGGTCCTTGGACCTCTCTCAATCTCGACCAAGATTTTCCGTGCTACCCCCCCTATCTCGCTCCCGATAGTTCCTACCCCCGCCGCCAGGATAATTCCTGCGGCCCGGATTAGGGCAGGTCACTGCTTTTCCCGGGTCAGGATCTCATTAAGTCCTCCGTTTAGCCCGACTCGGCAATAGAAGAATGGCACTCGGGGACGGAAGGGAGGGCCATTACTCAGAGGTAATTCTCGGTAAGTATGTTAGGAAAAATAAAAATTACTTAAAATTTTTCATTTGTTCCGACACGAATACTTTACCTCGAATTACCTCTTCGGAGACTTACACTTTAGGAGGCGGGAGAGCCATTCTGCCACTTGGTTAGGCACATGGTGCCTGGTGGGCTACGTAATGCAGGGGTACAGAGAGCGGATAGGGGGTAGCAGGGAAAACTTACGCTTATAATTTTAGGGTTACCTCTTGACATTTTCTCTACTGAGTCTTCTCCTGACGAAGTAGGGATGAGACTATTCACTTGTTGGGGACGTCTTCCAGCCTGCCACTACACAGCTTGGAGGGCGGCGATGACTGTCCCAATGGAGAATCCATCCAAAGACTTTCTTGAGTAGTCTTTGAGTTAGTGGGCCGTGAAGGTCGACTGGTGTGACCAAGTGCCGGCCTGCAGGATCTGGCCCACTGCCATATTTCTCTCAAAGGCCAAGGAAGTGCTCAGGCCTCTGATGTCATGGGGACGGGGAGTGCCTGGTACTGCCACCTTGTCTTCTTCATAAGCCCTAGTGATGACTTGTCTCAGCCAGAAGGAAATAGTGTTCTTGGACACTTGCTTCTTATTAACGCCTGAAGAGACGAAGAGGTTCTTGGCATCCGGACGGAGATGGGCCGTCCTTTCCAGGTATTTCCTGATCGTCCTGACCGGGCATAACTACAGGTCGTCCGTATTGCCTGTCTTGGGGATGGCTGGAGAAGAGAAACCTTCAAACCTCGGGTCCCAGACTGCTGGGTTCTGAGTCTTTGCTACAAAGGAGGGTACGAACTTGAAAGATACCTCCTTCCACTGCCTTGAGGGTGAGACCTTTGTCCCCGATATCTCTGAGTGGTTCAAAGGTCGGACGACACAACATTTTCAGGACCTTGGCCAGGTCCCATCTAGGCACTCTCCTGGCTTGGGGAGGGAAGGATAGTTTGAAACTTCTAATCAGCATCCCTATGTGTCTTGAGGTCCCCAGGTCGATGCCTTTCAGGAGAAAGACTTGGCCTAAGGCTGCTCGTACTCCTTTAATAGCCGGGATTGGCATTCCTATTTTATCCCTAAAGTACACTAGAAAATCAGCTATGTCAGGGACCGAGGCTTTGAGAGGTCTTATTTGTTTTGTCGCGCACCATTTCGTAAAGGCGGCCCACTTCGCCTGGTAGACTACGGTAGAGGATTTTCTTAGGTATAGGGACATCCTCTTGGCTGTGGAGGAGGAGTACCCCTCCTTCTTCAGGAGTCGCTCGATAGTCTCCAGGCGTGAAGGCGAAGAGAGAGAGGGTTGTCGTGGAACCTGAGGAAGAGCGGTTGACTCAGTAGATCTGACCTGACGGACAGAGGCCACGGCGGTTGACTCGATAGGTCCTTAGGTCCGCGAACTACTCTCTCTGTCTAGCCACCAGGGCGCTACCAAAGTCATCTGTAGGCTTCGAGCCACCTTTATTCTGCTGAGCCCATGTCTTATCAGCGTGAAAAGGGGGAAAACGTACACATCAAGATTGTCCCACTTGTTCTGAAAAAACAGTCTTCTAAGGAATCTTTCGGGGTCTTGTACAGGGGGGCAATAGACTGGGAGTTGGGCGTTGAGGTTGTTGCAAGTCGGTCAACCACCGGGGAGCCCCATCGTTGAATGATGAGCTTGGCTATTCCTGGGGGAAGGGACCATTTTGTCCCTACTATGTGGCCCATTCTGCTGAGGCCGTCGGCCAGGGCGATTTACTTTCCGGGAAAGAACCTTGCTAACATCACCCCTTGATTCCCTATCACTCAGTCTAGATTCTCTATGGTGAGATCGCCCAACTCCTTCGATTACAAGTACCCTGCTTGTTCATGTATGCCATTACCGTGGTGTTGTCGCTCATCCACGCCACGGAGTTCCCCTTTAGCAGACTTGTGAAGTGTAGGCATGCCTTCTGGACTACTTCCAACTCCAGGACATTGTGTGGAGTTGTCTCTCCCCTTCCAACCAGGTCTCTCGTGCCGCTTCGTCGAGGGGAAGGGCTCCCCATCTCTGGTTGGAGGCGTCTGTGAACAGTAGGAACGGCTGACTAATGAGCCTGAGGTGTCATATCTTATTCTCCGAAGGGAAAAATTCTCCCCGAAAAAAGGTCTAATGTCATTCCCCAGTAGTTCATTCCGGTGGAAGGGGATAGATTTTGCTACTTCGGGTAGATTCAGTTCCCCAGATCCTTGCCAAACTGGAGGAGACTTCTCCCTTGTTCCTCCAAGAGGACCTTTGAGGAGGGAAGAAGCTACCAGGCGTCCAGGTATCTGCTAAGGCGAATGCCTCGTTCGTGGGCCCCCTTGCGACAGCCGTGGGGACTCTCACGAACACTTTGGGCGTTGTTGACAGACCAAAGAAAAAGGGGTCCTGAATTGCAGGAACTGGGAACCCTATTTCACCCGGAGGAACCTCCGACCCGAGGTGTGGACCGGAATCTGGAAGTATGCGTCCTTGGGGTCGATGGTATTCTACAATCTTTCTCCCTCAAGGACAGCAGGACCGAATTCTGCGTGTCCATTAGAAGTCCGTCATCTTGACGAACCTGTTGAGATCTGACAGATCTATAACCGGCCTCCCCCCCCCCCGGTCGCTTTTTCTGCCAGGAATAGGCGACTGTAGACACCTGGTCCTGGGAGAAGAACTTCTTCCATGGTACCCTTCTCTAGCATGGACAACACCTCCTCTTGAAGGGCGGTCCTCTTTAACGGGTCTTTAGGATCTAGCCATCTATCCGGTTGGCCGGAAAAGGCGTGGGTGGTTCCGTTAAGAATGGAAGTCCGTAGCCCTTCTTTAGTAAGGACACTGTCCAAGGTTCCGCTCCTTGAGCCCTCCATGCTTGCCAATGACGCCTGAGTCATCCTCCAACCCGAAGGTTGGGTGGGGATAGGGAGCCTCCCACTCTTCCCTTCTTCTAGAGGGGCGGCCTGACCTGCCACCCCTAGAGGCGGGGTAACCCGACCTGAAGGAGCTAGAAGGCGCTGGAGCTCCCCTGTGGAGGGGCTGAGGCGTTGCGGACCAGGAGGACGAGGGCTTCTCTCCTCGTAGTGCTGGTAGATGCTTGGGGTGTCGCGGCACTATCCGAGACAGATCTCTTCTAGGGTGGTCTCCTAGGAGTCGTAGGTCTGGGGACGTTAGCCTCCTTCTATTTCAAGACCTTCTCCACTATGGTTTCTCGTTCCTTCCGAGGAAACAGAGATTCTCCCCCCAAGGGAAAGCTGCGATGGGTCGCGTCCCCCTGTCTGGTGCCTACCAAGACACTTACGCCAGAACAGTGTTTCGCTTCCAGAACACCCAGTTAGCTGTTAGTGTGAGAGACTGAAAAGTCACTAACCTAAGGGTTGAAGGCCTTGCTGGACTTATAGTTTTATAATTTATTTATGAAAGCTTTATTTTAATGTTGTTACTGTTCTTATATTTTATTTTTCCTTGTTTCCTTTCCTCGCTGGGCTATTTTCCTTGTTACGGCCCCGGGACTTATAGCATCCTGCTTTTCCTACTAGGGTTGCAGTTCAGCAAGTAATAACAATAACAACAATAACAATAATAATAATAACAATAATAACTTATTGCAGACTATTTAGCTTCACGACTATCAGGGTCCCTGAAGTCTGGACTTCTCGTTAAGAATTATTCTAGATGTCTAATGATGTCAATACCTAAGAGATTTATTGCTCATGACGATCGATATCCTTTCAAGTGTAATACCTGAAAGAACATGAAGAGTAGACACATTCGTGTAAAGGACACACCTGGCAATCATGTAAAAGAAAATGATTTTTATCTCAATAGAAAACATGAATGGGTTTCCATTTTTTTTTTTTTTAAATCGATTCCAATAGGGCACTCCCCGGTCGCTTCGGTTCTGGAATCCCAGGCACTCCCTTGCGGTGGTACCGGTTTCCCCGTCGGGGAGCTCCGCACCCAGTTCGGGGTCAGAACCGGCAACACCGTACCGTCGAGGACTACTGTTCGTGTATTCTCTACGGGGGACGCGGACGCGGATCCTCGTGGGCTGCCCCAACGGAGGGAACCGTTCCTTTTAAGTCCGAGGGCCGAACCAGCTGCGCTGATTCGGCCAGGCTGCCCGTAAATAAGCCCGCTTACACCTGCGGGCGGGCTGGGGGACGCGGACGCGGATCCCCGTGGGCTGACCCGATGGAGGGAACCGTTCCTTTTAAGTCCGAGGGCCGAGCCAGCTGTGCTGATTCGGCCAGGCTGCCCGTAAATAAGCCCGCTTACACCTGCGGGCGGGCTGGGGGACGCGGACGCGGATCCCCGTGGGCTGACCCGATGGAGGGAACCGTTCCTTTTAAGTCCGAGGGCCGAGCCAGCTGTGCTGATTCGGCCAGGCTGCCCGTAAATAAGCCCGCTTACACCTGCGGGCGGGCTGGGGGACGCGGACGCGGATCCTCGTGGGCTGACCCGACGGAGGGAACCGTTCCTTTTAAGTCCGAGGGCCGAACCAGCTGTGCTGATTCGGCCAGGCTGCCCGTAAAGAAGCTCGGTTACACCCGTTGGCGGGGTGAACCGGAGGCTTCGCGGTCTTACGCCTGCCTGAAGAGGCCTTCTCGCATTTCTCCCTGCGAGGGTTATATCTGCGTCTGGAGGATGGCCTTCGTGGTGAGAAAAAACCCTGGGTTGTCGGTCCGGGGGACGCTGCAAGACAGACCTGGGGGGCTCCTTTTCGGCGAGGCCCTCGGCTGCAGAAGAGACTGAAAAATACGCTAAGAGACTGGAGAAGAATTAGAGACATTTTCCCCCACATGGGGTCATCAGAGGAGACGTGGCCTGCTTGCACCAGGACTCCGTCTCCCCACACACTCCCGAAAGTAGTACTTACCTCGAACTACTTCTTAAGAGTTATCTTCTACACAATAAACCAACCTCGTCTCCTACTCTGGGTAGGAGAGGGTGGTAGGGAAGCTCAGCCCGGCGGGACGCCCGGCGCTAGTCTTCTTAGGCGAACCCTTCGTCGCCCACTTCCTCTTGGTGCTATACCGCACCCACTCAAATTCTTGGGGAAGAGCAATGGGCACTTCCCCTCAACTGACTTACCTCGTCCCCTACTCTGGGTAGGGGAAGATGGCTGTATAAGAATCTCTATTCGACGAGGCATCGGGAATTAAGTTGGCGAAGAGAGGCTCGTCTTCCTACGAGCCTCTTGGATGTATTCTTCCTTTTAGTGCCGAAGTGCACTCACTGCACTACGTTCCAGGACCAGTAGTCCTGACACGTGGTTGAAGAGGAACATAAGCTGCCCCTACACGGCAACACCGAGGATAAGGGGAGGAAGAACGATTTCTTGTAAAAAGTTTTCCTTTCAGCTATCAATTCCTTGAAGAAAATCAAGGAATACAGTTCCATAACGCACACAACGCACGACACAAGCACTAAGGGAATGAATTAAACACCGGGTAAGGACATGGTTGAAAAGTGAATGCACAGGAACACTTGGGAGGTACACTGCGAAAAAACACAAGTCCGTACACTGGGAACACGTGGGATCACAACGCGCCAAAGGTTCGAGAGTTTAACCGAGAGAGAGTGAGATGATTCGCATCTCACGACCTAGGACTTGATGAGATCCTGACCCGGGAAAAGCAGTGACCTGCCCTAATCCGGGCCGCAGGAATTATCCTGGCGGCGGGGGTAGGAACTATCGGGAGCGAGATGGGGGGGTAGCACGGAAAATCTTGGTCGAGATTGAGAGAGGTCCAAGGACCCTCCGAAGAGGTAATTCGAGGTAAAGTATTCGTGTCGGAACAAACTAAACGATAGTTCATCTTTGAAAACAGTACGAGACTATCAAAGAAATTCTTTCATAAAACATTAAAATTTAAAAAGTATTAAATTCTTTAAAGGTTAAATACGATATAACGGGCTCAATGTTAATTAACTTCGGTTCCAAGTTAGGACCGCCTACTATCAGGAAAGGTCGCATATAAACAAACATAAAAATTTATTGTTATATGTTTATAATAAATGGAAAGTTAATCGAAGAGGCCTATAAAGGCGGAGAGATATAAAAAATATAGATCTATAATGTGTTAAGCAAAATTACCAAAAACCTAAACACACTTCCGTCTAAGGGAAGGGTTGGCCATTTAAAAGTGAAAGAGAGTCCATACTCTCTTCGTCACCATAATTAAATCTATCCAAAACGAGTTCAAGTTTTGAAATGAAGATAAAACCCCTGCATAGCGAAAGCTCAAAACTGGAATAGTGTACTCCACCAAATCGTTGTGAAAACAAATCCAGTTAGTAACAGCGTATTTTGTAGGTCTTGCCAGTGGCACGACAGAGAGAAAATTGGTTCTATGTTGACATCGAGTACTTGAGTACCTACTTGACCGATGGCGCTGTTGATGTACACCCCCACCTGTATAGCGATCGCTGGCGTATCCCGCCCGTAGGTTTTTTCTGTCGGGCAGCAGAGCTGACAGCTATATGATCATCGGGTAAGTTTAATATTGAAAATATATATATATATATATATATATATATATATATATATATATATATATATATATATATATATATATATATACATATATACATATATATACATATATACACATACATACATACATACATACATACATATATATATATATATATGTATATATATATATGTGTATATATATATATATGTATATGTATATATATATATATATATATATCTATATATGTATATATATATATATATATATGTATATATATATATATATATATATATATATATATATATATATATATATATATATATGTATATATATATATATATATGTATATATGTATATATATATATATATATATGTATATATATATACATATATATATATATATATATATCTAAAGTAGGAAGATGTGATGTAGTTCTAAGGAAAAGTATGGGAAATATGTCTGGGTAATAAGCAAAGCTCTACCTCCAGTTTGTTTCTTCATTATGATCAGAGATAAATGTAAACAAAACATTGGTTGCCATTTTTTATCGTGCTTTTTAGCGTGTTTAGGAAATGCATGATATAAAATCACCTTTAATATTTGTGCCTGTTTTAGTTTAGGGTACTGTAGTACATGCATTAAGTGTTCTGTACATTAAAGGGTAGTTTGTTAACAGTACTACGTACAAGGGAAGGTTTTAAAAGTCTGAATATACATGTTGAATAAATAGGTAAATATGGTGTCACTACTTCGCGGATTTTCACCTATCGCGGCCGCGACTGGAACCTATCTACCGCGATAAACGAGGGTTCACTGTATATCAAGATTACAATATACAGTATGTTTATATGACCATACATACATTAATAATTGAAAGTAAATTAATAATAAAAAAAAATTAGTTATATGATGTTAATATACTGTAGGTGAGATGTTTAATTACTATTCCTTTCATCTTTAATGAGCATATTCTTGTTAAAGGTACTGAGTGAACAGCTAAAAATGCTTAAAAAACATGACTATAAAAGATAAAGTAATTTTATGAAAATAAACTAGAAATTAATATAGTAATAAAAAATAATTTAAGTTGTGATGATAACCATACTGTTTTGTACAATACTATATATTTTTTAATTTTGTTGCTTGTATATTTCTGATTAATCTAGTAGTCGGCTAACTGAAGAAAATGTATGATTTTGCAAGCCTTGCCTTCTTGCAAAAATGGATTTACTACAGTACAGGTACATTGCTCTACATACCGGTAAATAATAAACATTTCCCATATTCATTTACCACTTTCGCAAAAAAATATTTAAGGTTATATATGCTTTAAATATGGTATGATTTCTTCAGGCCCAGCCTACTAGCAATTTTATTGACATTACAGGACTTGGAAATTGTATGCTCTAGATGTCAACTATAAGGGTAGATTGTTTAATGAAGATTCTGCTTACCAAGGGGGTTGTAGCCCCTAACCATATTGTTAAGGAATACCTGTACTTCTAACAGAAATGTTTAAAATTGTCTAACGACAAAGCTTTTTCCCTTACCTGCAGCAGTGTGAATAGAAGTGGTCCAAAGCAACAAATCAAGAGCACGATGACGCATGTGATCAGATGAGTTTCTATTTATCACAGCCTCTAACAACCTCTTATGAAAGGCCTCGTTTTCTACCATGGATAACCTCTGCAACCTGAAATAGTATAGTACAATTATGCAAAGAATTACTTGAGAGAGAGAAAGATGATAACTAGTACTTCTTAATATACAGTAATTAATAAATTTTCCCATTTCATCATCCTGTTGTTTTCCCACAACCATACAATGTTTTCTTACATCTGATAACTATTACATTTTTCTAGGCTGTGACAGCAAATGACTGCCTTCTCTCACAAACCCTCCAAAATTCTGTCACTAATCAACCTAGCTTCTCCTCCGAGACCGCAACCTGTACAGTATCCTCAGCAAACAACTGAATTACCTACAGCTCATAATCACTCTCGTTTATCAGTTTCAATCCTCGACCAAGCACTCGAGCATTCACCTCTTTCACAATTCCATCAACAAACAAATTGAACTACCATGACATCAAACATCCCTGTCTTTGCACAACTCTCACTGGAAACCACTCACTCGCTTGATTTCCTATCCTAACACATGATTCACTGCATATGTAAAACTCTTCATTGCTTGCAACAACCTTCCTCCAATTCCATATTATTATTATAGTTGTTATTATTATCACTAGCCAAGCTACAACCCTAGTTGGAAAAGCAGCAGTGAAGAAGGAAACTAGGAAATAAATAAACTATATGAAAAGTAATGAAAAATTAAAATAAAATATTTTAAAAACAGTAACAACATTAAAACAATAAAACACTTAAGAACGGTAACAACATTAAAACAGATCTTTCATTTATATACTAAAAAGAGATTTATGTCAGCCTGTTCAACAAAAACATTTGCTGCAACTTTGATCTTTCAAGTTCTACTGATTCAACTACCTGATTAATAAGATCCTCCCACAACTTGGCCATAGCTGGAATAAAACTTCCAGAACACCGTGCAACATTGAGCCTCATGATGGAGAAGGCCTGACTATTAAAATCAACTGCATACCTAGCACTACAAACAGGGTGGTACTGTCCCTGAAAATCTGAATGTAAAGGATGTTCAAAATTATGTAAAATCTTATGCACCATGCATAACGAACTAATTGAACAACTTTGACCAAGATTAATATCTACATTGGGAAAAAGAAATTTGATAGCCAGTAATTTCCTGTCCCAAAAATCAAGAATGAATCAGCAGCTGAAGATCAGAAAGGAAAAGAATACTTGAAACAAGGTAGAATGAAAAAATTAAAAAACTTCTTCAGAATAGACTGATCACCAAAAATCTTAAAATACTTTCTCAATAAGACAATTTTTTTGCGCAATTGAAAAGATACAGACCTAATGTTTCTCAAAAGTAAATTTGTTTTTGAGAATCATACCTAAATTTTGAGACACAAAAAGTTAAAGAAACATTATCAATGCTGAGATCTGGACGTTGAGAAACCAATGTCCTCGACCTACTTACAATCATACTTTGAGTTTTGTTAGGATTCAACTTCATACCCCATAATTAGCACCATGCACCAATTTTAGCTAGATCTTTGTTAATGGGGTCAGAAACCCCAGATCTACATTCAGGAGATGGAATAGATGCAAAGAGAATAGCATTATCTGCATATGCAACAAGCTTGTTTTCTAGGCCAAACCACAGGTCATGTGGATATAGTACAAAATTAATGGGCCAAGAACACTACCCTGAGGAGCACCAGATATCACATTCCTATAACCTAATCACATTCCACATCAACTCCCTTTCAACTCTACCATGAGCTTTTTCCAGATCCATAAAGGAAAGGTACTCCTCCTTGGCTTTTGGTAAATATTTCTAGCATATCTATCTACAGTAGGGTCCCGAATTATGCGAGAATTTGGTCGATGAAAGGCCTCGTGTAATTGGAAATTCGTATATTTCGAAACACATCATGGCGGCAAACAGCAACCTACCCGTCAATTTTTTTTTTCACTCCATTTCTAGCTTTCTAGCTATATATATACTGTATATACACTGTGTGTGTGTATGTATGTGTATATGTATATATATATATATATATATATATACTGTAGCTTTTATCTTAACAATACTGTAAGAAATCCTTCTTACAGATTTTTTTTATAAAATACTGTACAAAATTTCTTTTATGGATAAATAAAACAATAAAAAGTTGTTAAAGTTTTGATAATTTTCTATGACTGTAGTATTTACTACTGTACTATGCATAGCTTACTGTTTTCAGTATTTTCCGAATGATGTAGAATTATTTCCTATAGATACAAAAAACAAAAAAGGGTTTTCAAGGTTTGATACAGTACGTATCTAGCAATAGTTAAAAATTACAGTATAGTACTGTATATCCATGATGACACTCCCACACGTAAACACGGCCACTAGGCGCAAGTGTGCAATAGGCTGCTGTACGATAATCACGCTTTTTTTGCCCTGAGCGGTCATTTCACTAATGATAATTTTTCAAAGTTAATATAATTTCTTTATGCTTATAATTCGTAATTATAGTTAAAAGTAGGGATATTAATTAAATGGTTGAGTAAAAAAAACAATTAATACTACTATTATTTAATTTCAAATGGCTACATAATACTGAATATTCTAATGGGTTCTTTTTATCTTCAATCGTAAATCTTACGCCTGGATAAGCAACAAAAGAAAAGGGATAGGTCTCTCTCTCTCTCTCTCTCTCTCTCTCTCTCTCTCTCTCATATCGTTTCCTGTATAGTTTTCAAATATGTTCGTCATACATTTGTACATTATTTATCCACTTTATTCTCTCTCTCTCTCTCTCTCTCTCTCTCTCTCTCTCTCTCTCTCGGCGTTTCCTTTCCCTTTATAGTTTTGTGAAATTTCGTTGTCCAGTCATTCGGTAATGAGAAGTCATTTTCGCTTTCGACATCGAAAGAAAACTTTGTTTCTTCAATATACTCATCACTGGAGGATTCAGAACTAGTGCTCTCATTATCAAACAGGTTATCATTATCAAATTCCACAACAAGAATATCATTTATTTCATCTAAAGAAATAACCTTCCTCTTTAGACCTTTCATTACAAAAGGAACAACAAATAACCACTTATGCATGAACCCCCGAGCGCACTGATAGGAAACCAGTTCAAACCAGAGTTTTGTAACATCAAGCTACCTTCAGAAAAATAGTTGCCAGACATCATATAAGTTTCTATTCACAGTCCCCATATGCTGAGAGTGTTGCCAAGTGGTGATCCTATACTTACTATACGAGTAAAGTAACATCACGAGACTGACGGCTTGTAAAAGGCAATTAAAGTCATGAACGGAATATACAGTTGAAGGCGGTACCGAGTAAATCGTGGTGAACGGTTTATCACGTGGGTGACGCTTAACAGGTTAAAAAAACATTTTATATAGTTCGGTATTTTCTCTATCCATCCTCTCCCAGAAAACCTTCAAATGTGAATTATCGGAATGTGTGCAGATCTTGGCAGTGCGATAACTAGTTAGCGACTGAGAATAAAAAAAATAAAAAGCCCGATTGACGATGCTGATGAAGAGGATATCGAATACCGATTTTTCCCTAATTGATTTTTTCTATGTTCTGTCTAATTCAATGTACAGTACATTCTTATGTAAAGGGCGAACCCCAACATTTCTTGATGCTGCTACACTTTAATTATAGATATTTTACCACCTATTTATAATCTTTATTTATAATAACATCTTTAGTAAAAGCTCTTCAATATCACTTTCAGGAGTAAATGCGTTTATGATCGACGATGAAACGTAAAAAAAAAAACGTTTTCCTTTTAAGAAGGCGTTTTTTTAGGAAAAAAAAAAACAACACGAAACAAAATTGCTCATATTTCATATATTTTGATTTTCTAAGGATAAATAAAACATTAATTATAACATTATTATTACATAGTACCTGGTAAGATATATTTTGCCGCAAAAGTTAACCTATAGACAGATGTTAAAATTGGTTAGCGAGTTCGTTATGATCGGCGATGGAACGTACTAAACAAAGTAATGGATTTGGTTGTGGTGACATGTTTGGCAGTAGCATGATATAAAATAGTCTTTATTTTGATGGTTTTTAATTTAAAGTTTAAATAAGGATTTTTCACCATAATCACAACGTAAGTATAAAAATTAATTAGTACAAATATGGAATATTGTACATATAGGTGTTGGACAGTTAGGCTAGGCCTAGCGACAAGTTCACACAACAGATGGGCAAACCTTAACATTTTTCATCCAAAACTAGTCTTAAAATGTTTGAACAGAAAGTTATCTTTCTCTCACATTCTCCCCCCCCCTTCTCAGACATCGGGGAACCATCACCCCCCCCCCCCCCAATACAATTAAGAAAACAATAGATTTCCTACGCTTCGCGGTGCTTGACTCGCGGATTTAGAATGCTCCTCGCAAATACAGGAAAATTAATTTTTAAAAACTATCGATCGCGTAATTGAGGAATCGCGTAATTAGAACACGTGTAATTCGGGACCCTACTGTATATCTGTTACAATCTGATTCACACATCCTCTACCTCTTCTAAAACCACCCTGTACTCTTAAGACTCCAACCTCTGTTTTATCCTTAATCTGATTAATTTCCACTACACCATACACGTTTCCAACCACACTCAAAAGTATCATGACAACATAATAAATCTAGAGAAACTTCACATTATTGAGTTCGACATACCGCCACATCGAATTACGACCCATATCTCAGTCATAAGTCGACGGCTACCTGTATGGTTAAAATCACAAATTCTCAAATAATTTGTATTTTTCCTAACTATACAAAAATGAGCTCTTTAATAGGAGTAAAATTTCAGCAAAACTGGAAATTAACTGTTAAAATTCATAAAGAGGTGTTGGTAATTACTGAAGAGAGGCAGGTAAGCTCCAGGCCCATTGCCAGCACACTGAGCAGCTACTTTGACCTTCACCTAAGACTTGCAGGGTGGCTGAGATGGGAAGTGCTGTATAACTTAAAAGGACTCAGCTTTGTATATTTATAAAAAATACAAATTATTTTTCAAATTTGTGATTTGGTCATACACTAATACAAACCCTCTTCCTTCAATAGGAGACTCTGCTTAGGAGAAAGGAAGTTCCTATAACAAAGATGGCTGGTTTAAAATACTGGGATGTCAAACATTTGAACCTACAGAGGTGCAAAAGCAATGACTTCTGTTAACCTACTTACAACCTGAGATGATAGGCTAGGTTTCTGTCGATAAAGCAGAGTTACCGAGGAGCCTATGTTCAAACACGATATGATATCTGCAAAGTATGGTCAATTAAAAGCCATAACATCTGTACCATGGTGTTCCACTGTCTTGGATTAGAGTTCTCTTGATTGAGGGTACAGTTGGGCCCGCTGTTCTATCTTGTTTCTCTTGCTCTTGTTTTTTCAAGTTTTATAGTTTATATATAAAGGTTCTTACAATATTTCATTTTGATTGTTTATTACTTCTCTTGAAGTTTGTTTATTTCCTTGATGCCTTTCCTCACTGGAATACTTTTCCCTGTTGGAGCCTTTGGGCTTGTATCATCTTTCTTTTCCAACTACGGTTATAGCTTAGCTTGAATTGATAATAAAAATAATAACAATAATAATACATATGTATCCATCTCTCTCATAAAGAGGATGGGGGAAAATACTTCTATAGCACTGTATTGTATATCTAAATGTGCAGAAAAGTTGCTCGGCATGGAAGCTCACCAGCATCAACATCTGATCCAGCAAAGAACAGCATGATCACCGCACCCAAAGGAAGGTGAAAGAAAAGAGGAGTAAAGTCCAGAAATTCTTACCTCTCCTCTTAAACTTATGTCGCGACCACTATTTTATATGAGATGCTTCTTGTCCCGTGGTTCACTACACAACCTGCTAAGCAGCAACACTAGTCTGAGAGAAACGTATCTACTGACTTGTGGGTATGCTCCCGCAAAAAGTAGGTCCTGAAGGTTGTTTAACGTTTCTATCGTACTGCCTTCAAAACTTACGCCACTGACAGGTTCTTTCTGAAGGTTAGCGTTTACCCAATCCCACAGACTTCGTGAGTACAAACTCAAGAGCCCATGGTAGATACGCTTTCTTAATGGTTTCTCAAAGCACCAGAACGATGGGGTGTTCTCTGAAATCTTGAACTTGCCTGTACTACAGAAATGATTTTGGTTCTGTCTAAAGGGCCAAGTCGGATTCAGATAGTGCCTTGGCGCACTCACAGGATAGAGATAAATCATTCAAATCACTGGTTGCTTCCTTTAAGGAAAGGGATGGACTAGGACTCAAATTTGGGATTGTGAACAGCAGGATTCTGTGTCTACAATTTACTATGGAACAAAAGTGATCGCGGCCTTCCATCCCTCAGTATGACTGATGACATACATACCATGCCATGTCGTTTTCCTACCTGCTTCACCAAGGCTAAGACAAGGGGAAAGACTGTCCTTGTGCCAGATCCTTATCTGACGTATGCCTCAAAGGACCTGGGAAGTCGAGTGACATTCCTTACAGGTGGCTTTTGTTCCCAAGGAGGACAATACTGCTTGAAGCGTCTCGTGTACATAGTTCTTACGAGGAGGAAAGGTCTAAACCTGCCAGTCAAAAGATGTGGTTTAATGGCGAGAGACAGCCTTTCACTGGTGAGACAGAGGATCTTCTCTTAACTAAGGTAGACAAGGAAATCCGCTATTAGTACAGAGTGGCTTCAAAGGAGAAGTACCGCTTCTACGACACTAACTAAAGAATAGGGCCTACAGTTTAGTAGACGTCTCCCAAGAATCTACACAGGTATCCATACATCTCCAGCGATGCTGCATTATTTCCACCAGAGAAGGGACAAGAATGTCACCGAGTTGAAGTAACACTCTTGGTACCTCAACTACAAGCATCGGCATGTCTGGGTACCATTTGATGGGGGGCTATTTGGGAGGCACCAAAGTTAATCCAAGGTTCAGGGTTATTAGTACTCTACTGATTACAATGTGATTCGGACAGAATGGCAGAAAAGCGTACACATCTACAGTCCCACGGATGTTGAAAGACATCCTCTAGGGGTGCTGACTGGTCTGGCACTGGTGAGCAGAAGACCCACAGCTACTTGTCAGTGATTACATTCCTCTTACCAGGATTAAATTTTGCAAGCTCTACTGTAAGCTCCGATCACGGCAGTTCTAGAGCAGGCCTCGATTCTTGAGAAGCACCGGAATGACAATCAATGTAAGTCATCTCTCCCTTGAACTCTCAGATGTGAGAAAACTTTGGCAAATGTCGGTGTGTTTGATGGTGCTGGACCAAGGTAGGCACTGAAGGGTTAATGGTATCTCGAGACTACTCATCCCTAAGGAGTGGGGAGATCTCAACATATTCTGATATAAGATCTCATTGCTTCACATGCCCCCTCTCAGAACATGAGATAGGTATAGGTTGGTAGGTCGACAAAACAAGGACAACAGTAGGTAGACCTGACTGCGCTGCAGCACAGATGGTACCCTTCACCACTGCGTTTATCTCCGTGGGTCTCTACCACTGAAGGACAAATAGAAGAGTGTGGGGAGGACTAGCAGAAAGAAGTCTCCCTAATCAGCTGGTTGATGGAAGAGAAGACGTCTCTATGATGTTCTGATAAAACTTCGGTACGAACAGTGGGATGATCTCCAACGCAACCCATCACTAGAACAAGATGGAAGATTATTTTCTTGCAGGAATGGTATACTTTGGAGTCGGGCATCTTTTAGCTGGAAAGTGCGGATGCAACATATTTCATGCTGAAGACCTCGAACAATTGGAAAACGGAGGGGGATTGCCACCTCGAAGCTCATATCTCGTAATCACTAGATGAATGTCAAAGAGTCCAGTCAGAAGGGGTCAGGCACCTGGTTCTCCTGGAACTCTGGATCCTATAGCAGGCTGTCTCACTACGTGGTCTCGTAGCTGGGCACACGAGTAGGTTGTGCACTATAGCGTGAAGACCTATATCCAGGAGAGCTTGAACGTGAAGACTTTTATAAAGGTAAGCACACGTGTGAAGACCTTTATAAAGGTAAGCACACGTGTGAAGACCTTTATAAAGATGAGCACACATGTGAAGACCTTAGTGAAAACCTTGTCGAAGATGGACTATTGCAAGAAGTCCTTGTGCGTTGAAACTTTAGTGTTTGGAGTCCTGCCACATAAGGACTTGTCTTTGGTAGACCATACACGTGACGGCAAACGAACTCTCCCTGCTTGATCTTGAAGGCTCCTGATGAGGTTGACTGGCAGCGAGTCCCCCTCGCACTTGCACGTGGTACTGTTCTTCTCCTATGTCGTTGCTTTGGATCATTATTCCTCCTATAGCGTGGTTCCCCACATAGCGAGGTTGGGTGGTACTTGTGTTTGGCTGGGTGTCTACACAGAGATACTGAAACCCTCCTTGATCTGACGTTCCTTCTCACTTGGGGGTAACTCCCTCACGCGCCCTTGCTAAGTGGCTAGGCCCATGCTAACCTGGAGTCTAGAATGTCTCTTTGGAGTGCGCTTCTTCCTAATGGGAGAAGAGAGGCAGCATTCCCACTGTTCCTCTGGCCAGTCCTTATATTTTGGGCAGGGTAAGGATTGGAAACATTATTAGCCGCTTCATGGGGAACAAGATGAACGGGGTCAAACTCATGTTGACACATTAAAGTGCTTCTGTCATGACCAGGGCACTCCTTCATCGAGTGGTTGCTACAATAAAGTAGGAACTCAGAGATACAACAAAACACATGTAAACACATGCAAACAGAAAAAAGAAAAATCACAGGAAAAACACATCTTAATAAAATTGGAAATTCTTATTCAATATACCATCTGTAATTACCGTGTTATTTACTTTGGCTCTACCCAGGACTTTGAATAATCTTCATAATTCTTTAACAATACATATTTCCTGCACCAATGATGGGTGTTTACCAAGTATTAATCCTATTGCTGTGCAAATCTCTTCAGCTTTTCATCAAAATTACACACCCTTTTTCTGATGTCTTCTTTAATTCTTTGTGTAAACATATGCTTTGCCAAACATCTCGCACATCTCTCAACACATACTAGCTTTACCAATGTGTCATACTAATACTTTAGTTAGTAACTAAAGTTGAGTTTCTAGTTTAAGCATATTACGTATTGAACACTATTCAAATTCCTGTAATTAGAGTAGAGGGCTTATTCTTCTTAATACTAATGAGTGCTTTCTAGGTTAGAAAAGAAAATATGCTTACTTATTAAGTCATAACACAGTTCTCCTGTACTGTATACAGTACTGTAAAGGATTATGGAAAAAACAAATTTAGAACACACCTGTCATGAGCAATGGAAGTCTTTGCACAGCATCGAACTGTTATGGATAGCTCTTGAACTACATCACAACCTCTAACCAATTCCACACGCTTGTTGGAGGAAGCCGCTAATCTGTCAAGGAACGTTGACGACTGCGGAGGCATGTACTGTGTCACCAAATCGAGATCACTGTTCTTCTGTAGATCCTGAAATCATGTCAAATTGTTAAAATAATTTTATTATAATCACCCAAAAAAATGGTAATCTCATAAAGTGAACATTTGTGTTTATGGCATTAAAGAATAAAATAACTGGTTATCTAATGTATATAGCAATGTACTACTATCGAAAATATTCTATGCAATGCACTGAAACTTATAACTGTTACACGAGTTCCCACCTCTCTCTCTTCTGTCATGATCTCTTTTTCTGGAACCCTAACAGATCTAGGAATTCTCCTATCCCCTACAGTCATGATTTATTAGGCTTCCTACCCATATGTGTCAAGCTACTTTCACATCTAGTTTGCTTTCCTGATCAACTATTCCACATCCCATCTCATTTCATGTCCAAACCATAAAATTTCTGTTCCCAGTCTTTTCACTTTAAAATTCAGTGATCACGCCTTTTCAAAATTAACGTTTTCTTTGCCAGTGCTAATGTTTCTGGTGAATAGAATAGCAAAGCCTTAGGTAAATGAGCCATTTTTATTTATTGGTAATCTACCTATTTCTCACCATCTCATCCATGCTGCAGCCACAGTTTTTTTTTTTTTTTTAACTGATTTCTCAATTCCAGTATATTCATAGCTTATTCAAACACTATCATTCCGTTTTTATACTGAAGTGAATACTATTTTCCTTAGTACACCATTAGAATATCTCCTCGCTTATCCACTCCTACCTTTTCTTTTCTCAAGTTTTCATATATCGTATATTCTTGTGTAAAGGACGACCCCATGTAAAGGGCAAACCCCAAAATTTACTTTGGAAAAAGTGTTTTTATAATATACTGGATGTTAATGAGCAAACGGCAATTTCAAGGCCAGCCTAATGTTACTACACTGTTATTATATATCTTTCACCAGATATAATCTTTATTGTAGTAACTGTTATACATTTATGTAGTTACATTATAAAATAAGCTGTATTTCTGTTTAAGAAAGTATAATAATAAAACAATACTTGAGTTTAAACACAATGTTTACATATTCACTCAGTGTTACATATCGTCAACCACCATCTACCGGCAGCTCTTGGCAAATATGTAAACAATCCTAGGTGTCTGAAACAAATGTTTTTGGTGACGAAAGTATTGTAATACTGTAATGATATTATCAATTCTTATTTTTATTTCACTTAAACACCCAACTACAGTTAATGATTATACTGAACATATATGTTATTAAGTCAATCCTTCAAAACTACTATGCAAGTAGAAAAATTAATTACAAATATGGAAAATTCCAGGTTTTGGACAACTAGGCTAGCCTACCAACAACACAACAGAGCTGGAGTATTATAAATGAATTAAGATAAAATTACCGATAAATATTATTCTTTTACTTAAATATAAAACTATATACACAAAATAAAGTGCGTCCTGTATATCATATGATTTTCAGTCAATCCTTCCGAACTACTATAAGTATTATTATTATTACTTGCTAAGCTACGGCCCTAGTTGGAAAAGCAAGATGCTATAAGCACAAAGGCTCCAACAGGGAAAATAACCATTTGAGGAAAGGAAACAAGGAAAAATAAAATATCTTAAGAGCAGTAACAACATTAAAATAATATCTTTCATATAAACTATAATAACTTTAAACATAGCAAAAGGAAGAGAAATAAGATGTGTCCCCGAGTGTACCTTCAAGCAAGAGAACTATAACCCAAGACAGTGGAAAACTATGGCACTGCCCAAGACTAGAGAACAATGGTTTGATTTTGAAGTGTCCTTCTCCAAGAAGAGCTGCTTACCATAGCTAGTCTCTCTTCTATCCTTACTAAGAGAAAAGTGGCCACTGAAAAATTACAGTGCAGTAGTTAACCCCTAGGGCAAAGAAGAATTGTTTGTTTATCTCAGTGTTATTCAATTTACAAGGGCAGAGGAGAGTACGTAATGAATAGGCCTGACTATTCGGTGTGTGTGTGTGTGTGTGTGTGTGTGTGTGTGTGTGTGTGTGTGTGTGTGTGTGTGTGTGTGTGTGTAGGCAAAAGGAAAATGAACCATAACCACAGAGAAGAGAAGAATCCAATGTAGTACTGTCTGGACATGAAGCAGAACCAGAGGTAAAGTAAAAGAATACTGTATACTGTAATGAAAATGCAGTTAGGGGCCAAAGCAAAGCCTACAACATACTGTGTGAGGTACACAGATAGTGCTATCCCACTATGGGATTCTGCACTATTGCTGTTTCCATTCCTTCATACAATTCATAATTGATGCCCTAACCACCTTCCTACCAACCAGCTTTCTCTTCTTCACATGCATATCTAATATCTTCCCAATCAATCCCTAGCCATGGCTCAAATCATTTATGATTGATGTGGGGTTATATGATTCTAGGCTCAGGCCAGAAATTCCATCCAGTAACAAGGAACAGGGGCAAAGTTGCACTGTGGACAGTAACATAGATAATAGGAAGTGTGAAGGGACCAACAGACCATCTACCACGACACTTCCCCCCAATTATGGGGAGACTTCTCTTCTCTTAGCTCCTCCCAGCCTGACAAGGGATTCAGCCAAGTTTGGTTGGTACTGTTAGGGTGCCCCAGACCACCCTCCCCTGTTATCCACCACAAATGAATCTTCATATGCTGCCCCTACTGCTGCCAAGTCAGTGGTCACCAAGGTGACAGGAGGAAGCAGCAGGGCCTACTGGAACTGCGTCACAATCACTCGCCATTCATTCCTATTCCTAGCACATTCTTTTGCCTTTCTCACATATATCTTCCTATCACCAAGAGCTTTCTTCATTCCATTCATCCACCCATCCTTGGCCATCTTCTAGTTCTCCCATTAACTCTTGCATTCATCACCTCCTTCAACAGACAGCCATTTTGCATTCTCTATACATGGACGAACCACCTCAATACATTCATATACACTAGCGGCTAATTCCTTTCTTACGCCTGTTCTCTACCTAACTACTTTGTTCCTAGCCCTATCGAATCGAGATACACCACCCATACTCCTCAGACAATTCATCTCTAACGCATTCAATTTCTGTCTATCACTTTCATTCCTCACAACTCTGATCCATATATCACAGTTGGAATAGTGACTTTCTCATACAAAAATCTCTCTATATTCATTCCTAGCCTTCTATTCTTTACCACTCCATTCACTGCCCTTAAAAGTTTAAAGGTAGCTAATGAATGGCAGAGGTAAGGGACAGTGACATTGCCCTAGCAATCAGGACAATGCCCTAGAGACTGACCATATATTATATGATCAGCGCCCAAGCCTCCACTCCACCCAAGCTAGGACCAGGGAGGGCCAGGCAGTGGCTGCTGATGACTCAGCAGATAGACCTATAGGCTCCCCCAAACCTTAGCTCACAAGGATGGTAAGGTTGCAGACACTAATGGCACTAACGAGGCTGAGCGGGACTTGAACCCCAGACTGGCAAACACCAGGCAGAGACGTTACCAATCAGGACAGCCTTTACTCACTCTCTGAAGTACATCTGCTTCCATTCTACCATTTGTAGCAACAACAGAACCCAAGTTCTTGAATTAATCTGCTTCAAGTAACTCTCCATTCAACATGACATTCAACCTAGCACTATTCTATCTTTATGTGCATCTCATAACCTTACTCTTACCTACATTAACTCTCAACTCCCTTCTCTCACACACCCTCCCAAACTCTGTCACTAATTGTCCCAGCTTCTCTAGAGTCTGCACTTAATACCATATCATCAGCAAACAAAAACTAATTCACCTCCCACTCATAATCACTTTAATCTATGAGCTTCGATCCTTGGCCAAACCCCAGAGCATTCACCTCTCTCAGAAATGTCTCAGTCCAACTACCACTGGAAACCACTCTCACTTCATTTCCTATCCTAATACATGCCTTACTGCAAATGTATATACTCTTCACTGCTTGCAACAACCTTCCACCCACCAATTCCATATAACCTCATCACATTCCAAATCGCTTCCCTATCAACTGTATTATAAGCTTTCTCCAAAATCATAACTGCAACATACATCTCCTTACCTTTTGCTAAATATTTCGTGCATATCTGCTTACTTGTAAAAATCATATCCATGTATCCCCTACATCTTCTAAAAACCCCTTGTATTTATAAGATTGCATCCTCTGTTTAATCCTTAATCCTACTAACACTTTACCATACATTTTTCCTATCACATACTCCAAACAAGTACCCCTTGAATTAGAACACGCATGTACATCTCTCTTACCTTTGTATAGCAGAATAATACACACACCCAGTCCACTGGTACCATTGACAACATAAAAAATATATCAAACGAACTCACCAACCATTCTAGTACAGTCACAACCCCTTCCTTTAACATCTCAGCCATCACACCATCCATACCAGAAGCTTTTCCTCCTCTCGTTTCATTTAGTACTCTCTTCGCTTCCTCTCTTGTAATCTCTCTCATTCTCATCCCCAACCACTGGCACCTCAACACCTGCAACATCAATTATGTCTGCCTTCCTATTATCCTCAACATTCAGCTACCTTTCAAAATAGTCCGCCCACCTTTTCCTTGCCTCCTCTCCTTTCAAAAACCTTCCATTTTCATCTTTCAGTCTCTTCACTTCTCAATCCAACCCTCCTTACCCTCTTCACTTATTTTCAAAACTTCTTATCCTTTTCATATAGACGATCCAATCCCTGGCCGCCCTCTTTGCTTCAGCTACGTTGCGTTTTACTTCTCTACATTACTACTCTGCAGCCATTCTTCAAATACCCTCTTTTTCTCTTCCACTTTCATCTTCACTCCTTCATTCCACCATTCACTACCCCCCTTATGCTGCCTTTAACAATCCCCTTGCCACACATCACTTGTAATCCTAACAAAAATTTTTTTTACTAATTTCCACTCCTCATCTAGATTACCAGTTTCCTTCACTTTCACCCTGGCATATGCAACTCCAAACCTTTCTTGATATTCATTTTTTACCTGTTTTTTTTTTCACTATTATATTCCCCCACTCTTTTGCTACAACTAACTTTCCTTCAACCAAAAAGTGTCATCAAACATACCGTTAGCCATACCCCTAAACACGTGTATATCTTTCAATCTTCCAAACATCCTTCTTGTTATCAACACACAATACATTTATGCCCTTTCTACCACTCTTCCATTTGTGAGTAGAAGTGTGAAAGGATAAAAAGTAAGAGCAGCTTTTAACTTCACCCTTCTAGAGATATATTGAGGGGCCTATTCCCTTTTGAACATCCTGTTCAAACACATCATCTCATTTTTTCTATAAAACTTCCCTAACTTTACTCTGCATACAACTTCTGCTGGCCTTTGTATACATTCTTCTAGAGCTTTCTATATACTTTCTTAGAATGCTATATATGCTGACACACTTTGAGGTCATTTTATATATTTTTGAGCTTATATTAATTTCAACTAATCCCTTTTTATCTTTATTATTCATAGATTATTTCAAAGCAATCCTTGATGAGTTTAAGAAAGCCTCACTTAGTATGAATATAATCCTATTAATTTGTTGTTTTCCACATTTTCTATCCTAATATAGTCAATCTGTATTTCAACTTCTCTGCTCTTGTGCTTGGCAATTCTACTAATTGGCCTTAGCTAAATTCAAATACTGATCCTACTGGTTTTTCTCTCCTAGGCTATATCTACCCATAATATCCTCTACCCATTCCTATAAAGCCACTAAAGTTATGAGGAAGATATTAAATACAATAAAATGGTTACAAAATGTGAATTTAATCATTCAAAAAATTACTGTGCTCTTGGAGCAAGGTCAAAGGTCTTGTTAAAGTTTTGGGTTAAAAAAAAAAAAGCTTTGCCTTTGAAAAAATATGAACATATAAATTTCTGAGAATTATCAAGTGTATCAAATTAATCAATAATGGTCTTTTTTACTTACTATTCAAGTGCTCAGCCTTAAGAAATAAGATTAACTATAAAAAATTCTTTAGTATAAGGCAAAGATAATGGATTTCTCCCTTCCTATAGACCTAAATCATGCAACCAAATTTCACGAACCTGTTGTGACTGCTGCTGCTGCTGTGACACTTTTGGAGGCAGAGCCTTAATGTGTACAAGGTAAGTTCTGCTGCGGCATGCAAGCAGACTGGGAGAAGTGAGGGTCACATTGGCCCCTTGTCCAGATAAGTCAAAGCAACGATTCACATTGACTGGACCACATAATATTTCAGCATTGTGACTCAACAAAAATTCTTTGGTCACTACTGGATTCTCAGGCAAGTCTTCTGGAAAGCACAGAAAATCCACTGTGATCAAACTTAATAATCAAAGATTCATGGTATTTCATATTAATACAAAATCACTTCAAATATCACTTTACACAAGCAATTTGAACATACCTAAGATGTCTTCAGTGATATTTGATGGTGAGGATGACAACGATGAAACATGATTGTGTGAAGTGGAAGAGCAACAAGCCGAACTTGGGGTCGAGTCATTACCTGACGGAGCATTTTGGCGTCGTGGGGTAGTTAAATTCTGTCTTAATAAAGTAACCTGGGAAAAGAAAATATATTAAAATTTAGACAAATATTCACATAATTCCTCTTTCAACTAAAGTAAAGTGTAACAAAGCATAATCCATTATTCCTACTCTAGGTAATGTCATATAGAAATTTTATGATACTTGTGTTTAGGGTATATCTTACCAGCAAGTGTTAACCAAAACAAAAAATTAGACAAATATATGTTATGAGTTGGAATGTTGTCCATATCCATTGCTATGAAAGTGTTCCTAAAAATGATGATAATGAATATACAAAGCACCAATTTTGGCATAAAATATGAGAGCATACTATATCATTTATTTAATCAGTAACATGAAATCATAACCTTGAGATTAACAAACATACAAAAAAAATTAATTCTATGGGCATTCAAAATAATTTGGTTATTGAATCAAAGATATAAGGGGTATTAAGAGAGATTGTGGCATCAGCAGCAGCAGAAATGTGGCAAAGGATAAGTGATATAAAAATAAGGAAAAAGAAACAGTGGTGGTATCAAGAGGCTAAAACAGCTATGAAAGAATAGAACATAGGCCGTTGAAGATAGTAAGAAAAATAGACGGATAATGAGGGAAACAGAGAAAATGGTAGCGACCGCAAAAGGAGAAGCCTGGAGAGTGTGGCATGAGATGATGGAAACACAGGAGGGAGAAAAAATAATCTAAAGACTAGCAGTAGCGAGAAGGAAAAACAAGCAGAATGTAGGAGGTTGGAATTATTAAGGAGAAAAGGGAAATATCTTAATTGTGGAAAAGAAAAGAGGTCAAGAGGATGAAACTATTTTTCACAATTATTAAAGTGAGAATGAGTGTGAAGAACAAAATTTTCCTCCAGTAGAAGGACCAATAGCAAACATCAGTGTGTGTGAAGTCGAGAATATTATAAAGAAAGGAAAAGTAAATAAAGCTGCACAAAAATCTGAGGTAACAATAGAAATGATTAAGGCAATGGGAAAGTTAAGCATAGAGTGGGTGCACACAAAACTGGAAAAGATCTGGAATGTAGAAGAAATGCCAAGGGACTGCATAAGAGTTGGGTGATTAAACTGTATAAACAAAATAGAGACGTATTAAAATGTGAGAACTAAAGACGCATATAACTTTCGGAACCTGTATTCAAGATACTAAAAAGAATAGTAGAAAGAAGGTTGAGTGTGTTCATGTGCATGAGCACCTGTTTGGGTTTATAAAATGAATTAGCATACTGGAGGGTATCTTTATAGTGAGAAAAGTCCAAAAGAATTATCTATAAGGAAACAAGAAAGTTGGAAAAGTTAACTAAAGTGGCCAATCTTGCTGTACAGTGAGACTAATAGGAATGTAAGAAGACAATGGTTATTGAATAAAACAATGGGCCTGTGTGAATACATGAGAATTTAGTATATACTTATAAACATTGAAAGAAATCAATTATTATAATTAACTTTGTAGGGGGAGATAAGAGAATCCATTTACCATTTTTGTCTACAAATGAAATTTTTTCTATAACATCATTTGATATTATCAAAAAGTTGAAGTTTTCAAAAGAATACCATTTGTCCAGTTAGGCACATATGGCCTACTTGCAATAATAGTGCTTCAAGACAGTTTCTAACAAATGACCAGAGGTGAATATAAGATTTAACTACAGCTAATTTGTAAATACAAATGTAGTTTTCCCAATCACTCATCCTAATTCAAATCAAATAGCATGTCAAAGATTTTCTTAAATAAATTTATCAACTTGTCATGACTGCTGAACTTTGCCACAGATTCCCAAACAAAACTGAAGCTTGCTAGACAGACACACCTGAAGTGTTGGTAGAGGGTTTGGTGGTCCAGGTATAAAACTCAGTTTGAGGTCAATATGACCAACTTGAATACCACCGGTGCCAGCTGCACCTGCTGGTAACAGCAGTTCAAACAAATGCTCATCCCAAGTAGAGCTAGAATAAAAGCACATGAATTTAAAAATGTGGATTTACAGCATTATATAAAGATTTGCTAAAGGCAGTGAAAGTCACTTCCTTAAGTACAGTAAGGGTAACACTAGTAGATCAAGTGAAATATAAAGAGTTAATTAATGCAAAGTTCATTAAATTACTAACTTTGTACTAAAGTTGATCTCAAATGCAATTATGATACGAATATTTAAGCCAATATAATTTTCTCAAATAAAGAACATTAAAACTTTAATGATTCAATTATAAACTATTTCACACTCACTATGAGAATTAAAAAGAAGTGTTCTCAAAGTAGAGGGATAAAACTAATATGAAGTGATTTTCAATTTACATTTTTAGCAGATATTACACAACCTTCAAAATTCCTTTTTATCTAACTGGAGAGCCATTTTAAATGCTGCCTTTAACCTTTATCAAATTTTGTTTGGGGTTAAGTCACACTATGAAGTAAAAGTTGGATTGCAAGATCCAAGAAATAAAGACAAAGCTCTTGGCCACTATCTCCTTTAATCTGGACATTTCCTATTTACATATTTGTAACTGGGGATTCCCTAAACTAACTTACCTGTCTGATTCAAGTCTCCAAGTGCGTGTTGTGTCTATGTCTTCAGCATGCTGCTGAAGATGTTGTGGATTACGTCGCTGTTTCTGGGCCTGAATGATCTCTGACCAACAAGGTGGAACAGTTGCTACAAACCTGAAATCAATTTGAATAATATTTAACAGAATAACACAAAGAATCTCCCTGCATTCACTCTTACAAGCATGACAAATTTTAAAGTAATTTGTATTTTTCATGAAAATACAAACCTAAAGCTATTAATAGGGATTATATTTTGGCAAAGCTGGAAGACTAGCCCTAAGACTTTTAGTGGTGTAACTACCCTACCGCTAGTTTGGGTTGGGGAAGGGGTCATTCTTTAACATTCATTCCAGACTTAACCATGGTTAAACTCTGACCTCCACCATCTGCTACTTGTGCATCAAGGAGCCTGAAGTGTATAAACCATTTATTGTGTAGCCACCACAAGGCCAATGGAGAACGACTACATGTTCACGTGGGTAACGTTCTAATAATTATAAGGGGTTTGTGTGAAAAAAAACTTAATTTCCTCTATAGCTAGGAAAAATACAAATTATACTGTAGTTGTTTATTTAGTTGATTTCTTTGTATTGCTTAATTTTATTATTTTTTTTTTTCTAATTCATTGTCAGCTCTTAGTCCATTTGTCTCATGATCCCCTTTTTCTTATTCTTCAGTGACAACACCCTACACTCAGCAGGGATCATAAGCTAGAAATGTATCATAAGGAAGAGCTGTCACCTAAATACCGAGAATCTTCTCTTTGTTATTTAAATGGATTTAATGTGTGGCTGTTGGATGAAAATAAAGGTAAATCCGTTGAAAAGAACAAACAGGTACTGTCCTGAATAAGTGTGTGGATATTAAAGACAAAGTAATAGACATACAGTAGGGTCCCGAATTAAGCGTGTTCGAATTACACGATCCCCCTTTTCCGCGATCGCCATTTTTCAAAAATAAATTTTCTGTATCTGCGAGGCTGTTCAAAGTTCGCGAGTCCAGCACTACAAAATGTATCAAATCTATTGTCTTTTTAAGTACTGTATATTGGTAGCCCTAAATACGGTGATTTATAATAAATGTTACAAAACAATATCAACATTACATTTCATTAACATAATTTCATAATGAATAGCCTATTTAAGGATAAAATTCCACATCAACAATGAAATCAACTGTTAACTGTGCGAGTCCAGCTGACAAAATGTAAACAGAAATGTGGTTACGTTCTCGGCAATCTTTATCTTTCTCCAACCTTACGATAATTGTAATGGTAGTGTTAATGATGGTATATTAAAGCATTATTTTTGTTTAGTACAGTATATTTAAAAGCCTTATTTTTCCCTCTGGGCGTTCAAGGTTTTTACGAGTAGACTGGGTTCGTTTATCGGCAGTGAATAGCCTAAACTTCGGTAACGAGACGTCAATATTTTGTCATATTTTAAACAGTATACATTTGATTTGCAAACATTGGTTTTGTAGAGTAGACGGTAAAATAAAATCTAGAGAGAGAGAGAGAGAGAGAGAGAGAGAGAGAGAGAGAGAGATTTGATGGCAGAAATCCCACCCCCCCCTCTCTCTCTCTCTCTCTCTCTCTCTCTCTCTCTCTAGATTTTATTTTACCGTCTACTCTACAAAACCAATGTTTGCAAATCAAATGTATATTGTTTAAAATATGACAAAATATTGACGACTCGTTACCGAAGTTTAGGCTATTCAGTGCCGATAAACGATAACAAACCCTTTAATGCAAACTAACTGTATCCTTTGATATTCCTCTATATTTATCACGAATTCCTTCTATACCTCCTCAGACACTCTTATTTCAAATATCTAAATTATTCTTATCACAACTAACACCATCTAGTCATTTTCATTCCATTATATCTATTATTCCTCTGGATCTTATTCCCTTTCCTTATTCTGTTTATTCGATGGGATTCGTTTTTCCCTTTACCGTCTTTCAGAATCTATTTTTAGCCACTGGCAACCAAATCCCCCCCTTCCCCCGTCTCCTACCGTCTCCCCTGCGAGTCCACCCAGCCTATCTCATCACTCCCCCCACCTTCATCCTCCCCTGTTCTAGGTCTGTAACCTTCTGCGTCATAATCTCTCTCTCTCTCTCTCTCTCTCTCTCTCTCTCTCTCTCTCTCGTTATACAATACTTACAAATAGATGAAGAAACCAAAATCGGTTTTCTTGAAGTGTCAATTAAATACAAAACGAAAAAAATTATACCGTGTATACATCCATTTCAATCATAGCTTAAAATACGGTAACCGATTTCGTCCGCAAACCACTATTTTTTAGGAAACACTATTCAATTCCAGAAAATTTTTACTCTTTAAATGTCAATTGCGCTATAATAAAACATGTACTTATGTTGTTAAATTTCGGGTGTGTTTTAAAAATCGAGTATTGCTAACTTATTTTTGTTTTACTTTTGGCTGTGATCACATCAGCTGATGTCTAGCTTCCGCGCGAATACAATAACAAAGAATTGTTTACACCATTTCTTAACTTATTCAAACCATCTATACAGTTAATATTACATAAACACCAATGTGTTATAACCTATCATATTTATTGTTTAGTACTTTAAAACACTCTCTCTCTCTCTCTCTCTCTCTCTCTCTCTCTCTCTCTCTCTCTCTCTCTCTCTCTCTCTCTCTCTCTCTCTCTCTCTCTCTCTCTCTCTCTCTCTCACATCGAACGTTATAGCGGTAACCTAATTGTTCGGTGACTTTAAAAATAGGCCTAGTACTTTCTTCTTTTACCTTTTTTGCATATGGATCCATAATTGAGGTGGGTTCAAGTTGACTTATAACTGAAGTTAGGAAAAGTATTTTGGATATGGAAAGGACAATTGTCTTTCGTAACAGTTTAGAATTATCGTAAGTTATCACTCTGTCATTAGCGGCAGTTTGCTATTGTGGATTAAACGCATAAGGAAAAAAAAAATTCCAGCTTTGCTACGAATTTAGGAATTTATATGGATACGGTAAGTAAAATATTTGTAATAACAATGTTTACTAAATGTTTGTAATATCATTAGTTATGACATAGATCATGTGTGTTTAATGCATTCGTTTGTTTATTATGATCGAAAATGGAGCGTAAACAAATGGAAGGTTTCCGTTTCAGGCGGCATCATAAAGAAAAACATTTCATAAATGGCATTCATTTCATTTATTTGAAAGTTCTAATAAAAAATAATTAGAACATTGGTAATAACAAATTCAACATATAATCTATACTTGGTAAAATTGCTGTCAATTCAAAAACACAGATGTATAAATGCGTCTGTTTCTTCGTTGTGATCAGAGATAAACGTAAACAAAACATTGGTTGTCATTTTCTATTGTGGTTTTTAGCGTGTTTAGGAAACGCACGATATAAAAATCGCCTTTATTTTGATAATTCTGGATTTTCAATCATACAACAAGCTAGTCTATAGAGTGATGGTTTTGCTATTCACCAGTTGTATTATACAATAGATATGACAAACATTAAAATTTGTCTGTATTTTGGGTTGTGTTATAACGGGAAATATATGGTGTTTACACCTATCCTGGTTGTAATTTTAACCATTTTTCAAGTTATTAGAACTTTAAAGTATATTAAATGTTTTATTTATTTACAAAAACAATTTGATATTATAAAGAAATACAGTATAGTACAAAGAAAGTATTGGAAATGGGTAGTAAACACATTTGAATAGGCAAATTGCTGGTTGCCATGGCTGCAATGGAATTATTTCTGTTAGTTGTGTGTATCGAAATTCGCGATTTTCCATTTACACGAGGTCATTAATCGACCAAATTCTCGCATAATTCGGGACCCTACTGTACTTCATTAAGAATGGGCATGTGAAATACTGGACTGCAACAATAGGATTCAGAAGTGAAGGAAAAGGTGTTTGTTGATCCTAGGTACATTACTGACAATAAGGGAAACTTGAGGGGACGTTCTATAGATATCAAGCTTGTGATTGGATGTTTTAAAGTTTTTAGAGAGGAAATTCTTAGGATATTACTGCAATGGACACTTGAAGTAAAAAAAAAAAAAAACAATATATTAAGTGTCTATTAAGCACAAAGGTTTCTTATGCCACCAGCTTAGAACTTGGTCTTTAATTATAAAGTACTTATATATACTGTATGTAGATTAGATATGTAGAGGACTGATACCTGAGAGGTTATGTATGGATATGTTTATGTCTTTCCTGGTTTTGAAGACCGGCGTTTTGATATTATAATTTTATTTTTGTTTTTTCTCATGAATGAAATAAATTGTTTTTCATTTTTCTTATAAATCGTAGCATTTCCTTCACCTGCATATGTCCCCTTCTCAGCCACCAATTGTGTTATTTGCTTCCTTTCTAAAATCTAACCCGAGATTCAAGCTATTTATTATATCATGTTCTACATAAGACACTATTGGTTTTCCCATGAATTAAACCATCGATCATACTACCTGCTTTTTCGGCAAACTCAAGTAAAGAAAAAGCAATCTTACCTAAAGAAAATAGAGCTATTTATTATTTGATTTTCCCAGAATCAAATCAACGGTCATACTACCTGTTTATTCAACAAGCCCAAGGCAAGAGAAGATAACAGGGAAATCTGAGGTTCTAGCTGGGTCCCCATGCCCCGTATAAAACCGAGGGGTGGTGCCCAGTGCCCCATTCTCTTGACTGTTTACCTTTTGGCCAGATTTCTGGGTATTTCACTGTTTTATCTTTTTGTGTAGTGAATGTTGGAGTGTGGTCAGAATTCGGACACTAGGGAATCTGTGTGCTACATGTGGCCACAGTTAGCAAACCACCACAAAGTCTTGCAGAAAGTGGGCATTGAAGGTCGATTGATGCTTCGACAAGGCCACTTGCAAGGATTGCGTAACAGTAGTTTTATTAAACGCTAGGTCTCCTCTGTTGAGAAGGATCAGGATTCAATGCTCAGTCTATGACTTTGCAAATCCAAGCCAAGAACGTGTTCTTGGTGATCCTTCTCTTGACATTCCTCGAGCTGATGAAGAGTGCCGACACTCGGAGGCCAGCTCCTGTAGTTCCCCTGAGGCAGCAAATCAAGTTCCTCCCTGGCATAGTAGCTGTTGATTTGGATTATTGGTTACACCACGAAGGGCTCCCGATCCGAAGTTTAAATCTGGGATCCGAGATTCCAGAAACGAAGTAGAGTATTACCTTGCCCATCGCCTGGAATGATGAATATCAAAGGTAGACCATGGATCAAGGGATACGCCAACTCTCTTGGCTGAAACCAACCCGAGAAGGGAGACCTGTCTTCAAGGTCAGGTGAGGATCTGCTGCTTGGCGTCCTGGGTCGTAGGGGCACCCTTCAGAGACCGAAAGACACAAACTATGCTCCGTGGAAGAGGTCTAACTTCTGAATGAGAACAGGTAGGCTCAAAACTCTGTATGAGAGAGACGATACCGACACAGGGGTAAGGTTAATTCCTTTCAGCCTCAAGGCAAGCTTGAGGACAAGCAGTAGCCTTGCATCACCATGACTGAGAGGAGTCTTTCCCCCAAAGGTATCCAAGAAAAACTTTGTAATGCTGGAAGTGGGAACAAGAGGGAAGATACCCCATCCAAGACACCAACCACCACAGGCAGTCCACTAGCATGTCAGCCGGCAACTGGAAAATTTCAGAGGTATCCGGACCATCCTTTTGCAACTTGCTGTGGATACTTCTACATGAAAGGAGATGTTGGAAATTATCCAGGTGAGAAGACATACAGGACCTATGGCTCCATGGAAGATAATCACATGTGGTTGCCTGAGTAGATCATATTGTGAAGGGAGTTTTCTCAGGACATCCATCACCAGCTGAAGGTACGGGAACAATCCTGCAGCTTCCTGTTTGTTCTACATAATCCACTGCCGTTTGTCAATACCACTTTGTGACCCCCCAAGGAACTGATGCACCAGCCACCCATTGAGATACTACTGCTAGAGTGTTAAGGGGGCCTTAGACTGGTAAGATAGTACTATATTGGATCCTTCTCTCTAGTTACAGCTCATTTCCCCTTTACCTACACATACACCAAGTAATCAGGCCTATTCTTTACATATTCTCCTCTGTCCTCATACACCTTACAACACTGAGATTACCAATTCTCCTTTGATCAAGGGGTTAACTGCTGCACTGCAATTGTTCAGTGGCCACTTTCCTCTTAGTAAGGATAGAAGAGATAATTTAGCTATGGTGAGTAGCTCTTCTAGAAGGACACTCCAAAATCGAACCAGTGTTCTCTAGTCTTGGGTAGTGCCATAGCCTCTGTACCATGGTCTTCCACTGTCTTATGTTAGGTCTCTTCTATTTATTTTTCTCTTGTTTTGTTTAAAGTTTTTATAGTTTATAAAGGAAATATCTATCTTAAGTGTTCTTAAAATATTTTTTTTCCTTGTTTCCTTTCCTAACTTGGCTATTTTCCCTGTTGGAGCTCCTGGGCTTATAGCCCCCACCTTTTATAATTAGGGCTGTAGCTCAGCAGGTAATAATAATAATAATAATAATAATAATAATAATAATAATAATAATAATAATAATAATAATAATAATAATAATAGGGCTAGGAAGACTGCCATCATCTCTTAGGAGATTTAAATGATGGTGCCATTCAAAATTTGACGAGTGCCCATTCATTTGATGTATCTGATGGGAGCATAAAAACCGGGGAAGGGACAAGGGGGTTGGCCATTAGGCGAAGATTCTCGTCTGTCAACCATCTTCTCAGGTCCGTCTTGCCCATCCCATAGAAACCACCAAAAAACGAGATCTATTATGTTGAACCTCCTGAGATCTGGTTGCCCCTGAAGAGGTTGAAATCAAAGGAATCCGATGAGGCTTGACAAACCAGAGTGAAAACAGTGACCCACGAGACATAACCACGGCTGGCTGAAAGCAAGTCTCGTAGATGGAAGAGACTAGCCACCTTCTCGTGCCTTGGACCCCGTTGTTCTGAGGAAACTTCAGCAAGCTGATGACGATGATCACGCCTAAGAATACTCATCTCTGATAAGGAAGCAGGGATACCTCTCAAGATTCACTTCAATCCTAAGATCAAGACAAACTTGAGGAGTTGTCTCGGTGATCACGAAGAGGCCACCGAGTCTGTTAGAATCAGCCAGTCGTTTCGAAGTCTTCAGAGAATGACGCTGATCCCGTAGGGCCAGGTTAACACTAGGGTAAAAACCCTTGTGAAAACCTGAGGTACTGTCTAAGTCAAAGCATAGCATCTTGACTTGATATGCCTGTATGATCACAAACACTTCCTTGATGATGAATGTACTGTGGACTAACTGTTTGTTTGACTATATACACCTTCTTGCCAAACAGTTTGATGAACCAACTTGTTCCAGGAGGAGAGGATCAAAACTGGAGACTTCTATAGGAAAGAACAGACTATAGAAACTCAGATATACTTTGATGAAACATGTCGTTCTACAAAAATGACGTAACGACCAAGTTCGAATGTCCGGATGAATATTCAGATTTGCATAGATTATAAAGATAATTGCCATCACACCTCAACAGGTGGGTGGAATGAGACGATGTGATTGCTCTTTGTGGCTGAACTGTGGATTCTTTACCCTTGTCAGAAAGAATTGAGAACTCTGAACTCATAGGAGGATTACAGCCACTACGGGATAAACCTAACTCGATGACGAGAAAGGAGTTATCCTTAAGAGAGGACATTGGCAAATGCTTCAGGTATCAAATTCCTATCGCTGGCTGAGTGAACTCAGGCTGAGGAGGAGCGTCATTGTAAGAGGGTTAATGAACAAGATCGAGGTCAGGCTAAGGATTGGTCAAATAAGCCTCTCCTGAGGAGGATCCCACAGATGGAAGGTTGAGGCTGCTTGTACCAGTCCCGATGGAGCATAGGCCGACAGAGACAGAGCAAGAGAAGAGGAATCCCCGAACTTAAGTTGCTATAGCCGTAGCGTAAACGTGAGCTGAATTTTAACCATTGAACAAAGGGAATGAAAAACGGATAACGAAACAGGGTTGTCTCCCGATATAGGTGTGAAGGGCCGACGAGCACATCCACGAATACAGCCCAAAACCATGACAGAGATCCGACAAGTTCTCCAACTTGTGGAGAAAAGAGAAGCAAATAATCCCATAGGATTAGGTTCACAAGATTCTTCTGAATCACAGGAGAAAGGCAGAAGAGGTAAGAGCTCAGAAGACTCCTGTTGTGGCAACCACTGTTTAGAATCATGTTCCCCCTGACAGGGCGGCGTAAAGGTGAGAACGCTTGTGCAACTAACTAAGATCTTATTAATGAAGATGTGAGCTTGAAAGGGAATGCATATACCAAAAAGTGACGAAAGGGAGGAGATAGGGAGCAGAAGAGGCGACCTCGTCCCTAAAGCACATGGAACGTCAGACCACTATTAGTAGAACGTAGTAGTAATAGTAGTGGTCATGGTGTAAAGAAAATGTTCGTGAAGGACTAACGTTCATCAACGCTGACGAAAACTGGAGAGCTGATGAAGAAGACTGCCCATCTCATATGCAGGCCCCACAAAGCTCGTTGAGGAGGATGAAGGCATCGGGAAACCGAAAAACACTGTACTTGTGTATAACAAGTTTCAAGTGGCAAGTAAGGTATTAAACACCAAAGTTGACTACTTGTCCTTTACACCTCTCTTTGTTGGAGAGTGCTGGGTTAGGTTCCAAGAAGCGTGTGTGCTAAACTCCCTCAATTGCATGTCGTGGGAAGCACTACTGAAGTAGCGAAACTCAAAGAGACCGAAGGATGATGATCTAGTGGATCGCAGCCGGTAGAGTTTTGCGATCTCCACCAGAGAAGTTTTCCGTCGAACGAAGTCGAAAAAAAAAAAACACCATGGATCGAGGCTTCCGAGATTCCTCAGAGGCTGTTGGGGAATCTACTTGCAAGCCGGCAGAGGAGTCTGTCATAAGAGGGCAACTTTACCTAAGTAGGAAAAGTAGCGTGCTGGAAGAAAACGTCAGGTGCTGGAAGAGGTTGCTGGAACACTAGGAACCTGAAAGAGAGCCGACGGGCAATCGCATGCTGACAGGAGATCGAGAGCTGGCGGGCAATTGCAGACTAAATTGCAAGCCTCGAGCGACCGTGGGCAATCCTGAGCTGTCAGGCAATCATGGAGGTCGTGAGCTGACGGGCGATCACGAGCTGTAGCAGGACTGGGCGGGGCCGTCTGCTACATGAGATGAGTCAGCTGGGCGAGACGAGTCAGCTGGGCGAGACGAGTCAGCTGGGCGAGACGAGTCAGCTGGGCGAGACGAGTCAGCTGGGCGAGATGAGTCAGCTGGGCGAGAGGAGTCTGCTGGGCGGGACGATTCTGCTAGGCAGGAAGAGTCTCCTAGGCGTGACGATGAGTCTGCTGAGCGTAACGAGTCTGCTGAGCGTAACGAGTCTGCTGAGTGTAACAAGTCTGCTGGGAGAGAAGAGTCTGCGGGGCGTGAAGAGTCTGCGGGGCGTGAAGAGTCTGCGGGGCGTGAAGAGTCTGCGGGGCGTGAAGAGTCTGCGGGGCGTGAAGAGTCTGCGGGGCGTGAAGAGTCTGCGGGGCGTGAAGAGTCTGCGGGGCGTGAAGAGTCTGCGGGGCGTGAAGAGTCTGCGGGGCGTGAAGAGTCTGCGGGGCGTGAGGAGACACCTGGGCATGTGAAGAGTCAGCTGGGGGAGACTATTCTTGATGGCGAGACGAGACTTCCAGGCAACTAGATTTGCTACGAGGAGCAAAAGCGGGGATGGACGAATCTAATTCCATCCCCCAAATAGGGACACTAAACAGGTGAAGGAAGACTCTCCTGCAGAAAGTCTGCTGTGCGGGACGAGTCTGCTGGGCGTGACGAGTCATCTGGGCGTGACACGTCCGCTGAGCATGAGGAGTCCGTTGAGAGACGAGTCTGCTGGGAGAGAAGAGTCTGCTGGGAGAGAAGAGTCTGCTGGGAGAGAAGAGTCTGCTGGGAGAGAAAAGTCTGCTGGGAGAGAAGAGTCTACTGGAAGAGATGAGTCTGCTGGGAGAGAAGAGTCAGCTGGGTGTGAAGAGTCTGCTGGGTGTGAGGAGTCTGCTGGGTGTGAAGAGTCTGCTGGGTGTGAAGAGTCTGCTGGGTGTGAGGAGTCTGCTGGGTGTGAGGAGTCTGCTGGGTGTGAGGAGTCTGCTGGGTGTGAGGAGTCTACTGGAAGAGATGAGTCTGCTAGGAGAGAAAAGTCTGTGGGGCATGACGATTCTGCTGGGCGTGAGGAGTCTGTGAGGCGAGATGAGTCTGCTGGGTGTGACAAGTCACCTTGGCATGTGACGAGTTAGCTGGGGGAGACGATTCTTGATGGCAAGACGAAACTGACAGGCGACTAGGTCTGCTCCGAGGAGCAAAGGCGGGGATGGACGAATCCAATTCCATCCCCCAAATGGGGACACTAAACAGGTGAAGGAAGACTCTCCTGGAGATGGGAAAAGCGACCAACCTCTGTAGCTACTGTTGACAATTCTCCTCGCAAGCGAGAAGATTATTGGACAGTGGCTGGTGGAGGGACTCTCCCTCGGTAGAGAAATTTCTAACACCAGGAGGCGAATCTCCGGGCAGCACTCTCTGCTTCCTATCAACAAGTTCTAGCTCAAGTTGAAGGCCAACATAGAGTGGTGCCTGTAAAACTCATCCAAAGTTAGTTTCTGGGTCCCCCCCCCTAAAGGGGTTACCCAAAGTACTCCAAGGAGTTCTAGTCAGCAAATGCTCAGGAGAGGACCGAACCGGCGTGTGGGAAAGACCGTTGCCAGCGAGATGATTAGGAACTGCTGCGAGTGCAGGTAAAGAAGGCAATGACTGGGGAGGGGCAGCAACTTCCCATGGAACAGGAACATCCGATGTCACACTTCTTACATAGCGTCAGCTGACTTAGCAACAAGAAAAAATACAACATCACTATAGCTGAGTAAAAACAAAAAACAATGAAAAGAAAAAAGCCCTTGGGAGAGTAACTAAATTCGAGGACAGAAAAGGTATCCCCGTAAGAAACAATTATCAGACTATGCACTCTCTCTGTTGGGTGCCATTGCAGCCCGAAGTAGTGCATCGTCCCTAGCGCTATTATGAAGTTAGATTACAGTAAAACAATTTAATCAAAATTAATTAACTGAAGACAAACCACTCGGGAGAACAACATAATCCAATGACGGAAAAGGTGTTCTCAGAGAGGTACAGGAACATGATTCAGACTAGGTACTCCTGGCAGCTGTCAAAGTAGAACGAGGCAGTGTGGCATCATCAGCGAAGAGGAGCAAGACAGACCAAAGTAAAGCTCAGGGTAGGCTACAAGCGGCCTTCCCTCCGATGAACTCGCACGGACCAAGGGACATCTATTTCAGGACATAGAGTGTGTATCCACACGAGGACGCCTCCTCTGCAATGGAGGCTGGGTCGCTGCACTTTGAGGAGCGGGGGAGGCCACCAGCCTACAGGTTGTCCAGGATTGTAAGAGGTTTCTCCATCCTCGAGAAAATTCTGCACTACCAACAAAACAGCAACAATCACACTGTAATAATAAGAGTTCTAATATATGAATAAAAACATCAAATGAGTGCTTAAATATGTATAAAAAAAAATAAGTAAAAAGAAATCAAAGGCCACTTAAAAGAGTTGGGAGGAGAGAGACGAACGTGTTACTCTCACCGAGCGAGTAAAAAGTGACGAGACAACACAGTTGTGTGTGTGAGCTGGGTTGTCAGCTACCCTTAACCCTCCTCCCCGCCTAACTAGCGGTAGGGTAGTTACATGTCGCTAAAAGTTTTATGGCTAGTCTTCCCGATTCGACAGAAAGTATTATTCCTATAAATAGCGAAAGGGTTTGTCTTTAGTGTTGGAACAAAAAACATTTGGGTCTAAGGTAAGGCACTGGGACTATTAAGTCATTAAGCGCTGTCATAGCCAGTAAATTACTTATGATAAAATACAGAACTTTTAAAAGTAGTAAATAAAAAGATTCATAAATATTACCAGTCAATCATTTAAAAAATTTTCCATTGCATACCAAACTTAAAACTACCAAAACTATTTTAATTCAAGCATATTTGAAGACAAAAAAAAATAGTAGTCAAGGGTAGAGGAAAACAACTATGGATCTAGGGTGAAAAAACTTTCAGACACTATACGACAATAAAAATTCCTGTTATTGGTGTTTTAGTTAAGCAAAATATTCTTACTTTGGACATCCGGTTTGGAATGCTGTCAGTTCAACACACTTGTCCAGCACCTCTTCTGATAACGGCTGATTTACAAGTAGTTCACCAGCTATAAGAAAAGTAGAAAAAAGGAATACAAATATTACATACATACATATACCAAGGCACTTTCCCCAATTTTGGGGGGTAGCCAACATCAACAAATGAAACAAAAACAAAAAAGGGGACCTCTACTCTCTATGTTCCTCCCAGCCTAACAAGGTGGTAATCCTAATTAAAAAAAAAAATGCACAAACTAGAGAAAGTTCTAATTTCAATTTCCCATGCTTAAAATTAAAAAATTTTGTCTTGCAGAATAATTTTTTAATTGGTGAGAGTAATTTAGTCCAAAAATAATAAAACAGCTTAAGGGGACTGTCCCCCAAAATGTTTTGACCTACCAACTTTCAGAAATCAAAAATCATTTTATTGCTTCTATGTATACAGTAACATATCATACATGCTCTCCAGAAGTTTCAGCCAATTATTTTTACAAACAATGAAGATATAGCAATCTTTATATGATGACGTCATCCTTACTGCATTGTTTGCATGACTGAGTTTGACAGACTCGTCTTTGTGCGTTTATTTTTGCATTTATATGGCGATTTTTTTCACTTATGTTTAGAAATCTTGTGCGTCTGGCAGAAATGGATGGCATTGGTAGAGGGTAGGTGAACAAAAACTACAAGCTACGAGAACAGTACCCAGAGTTTCCAAAGACATACTGTATAGAAGTTATAATGCATGCGTTTGTTTACTTGCAGTTTGTATGTACATTGTATTTTCACAATGTCCTCGTGAAATTTATAGCAAGGCCAATGTTACCCAAGGTCATAGAAAGAACAAAAAGTAGGCAGAGAGCAAGAAAAACGAACCAAGAAGAGAGGGAAACATGAATAAGAATACAAAGCTGAAACATACTAACTAAAACTCTGGCAACAATGAGAGGCCGCTGGCAACTCATGACACCTTTACGCCAAGTGTATTAGTAAACTTGGGGTTTAAATACCTCGTTTAGGGTGCGTTTATGTAAGAATAAACAATAAAAGCACCAAGTAAGATTATCATGATAATGTTATCTTAATTTCTTTAAGAAGAAAAGCAGAAATTTGTTGCAAATCTTTGGGAGCTCATCAAATCAAAAACATACTTATTCGCACTTAGGTACATTTTACCCATTTATTATTCGATTTTAGAGCAAGACATTATTGAAAAGAGGAATAAAAATCCCTCAATTTTGTTTACCAAAATTTTGATTTTACCTTTTCTCTTTTTTTCATGAATATTCTACGTTTAGAAGAATTAAAATTAAGAAAAAATTCATTAAAGAAAAAGGAAAATAAAAAATCTGTCTCAAAGAATAATTCAATTTATAAAGAATTCAATTTATAAAGAAGTTTTGATGGTATGATTTTCAAAACAATTGGTGTCATAGTAGTGGAGAAAAATGTACCTAAAAATTTTTTGATCAAATGACTTGAAATTTTTATGATGAAGGTATGTCTAAAACATTTACAGAAATTGTGTATTATGAATAATTAGAAAAAAATTCATGGCATGGTAGACAGTCCCCTTACAGTAATGGTTAATATCACAGTTATTGAGGCAAAGTCAAATAAGATAATTTTCCTTGATACAGCAAAAGAAATCCCAGACATAATTCCATGTACACAATAAAATATCAGCTGGTTACGGGAAGTTAGTGCAAGAGAATGATTCTCGGATTTTCAAAATAATTCAAGATTCACAAGTATCTATTTTATTTCATCTCATTTTTTACTTCATATAAATTTTCTTACACAACATAATACTGATAGAAGCTTTTTGGAAAATTTCATCTTAATGGATGTCACCTGCCAAATTTTCTCCCAGCCAGAGCACAGTAGGTCCACTGTAGAGTATATGCAATTCTATGAAAATATATTCATAATTATAGATTCAAAATTTATCACAGGGATAGCATTATGCTTGACAGGAGAGTAATATAACAGCCTGTTATTTTGTAGAGCAGGTCAATTTCTTGTATGTCTACCCAGTCTTCTTTAAATATTCTATTTGTTGCATCTCGCTCACTGGTGCTAATTTGGGATTTTATCAAAGGATCGAGGTCAATTATCACAAACAAACATGCACCATCAAAATTACGTTTATGGTTGCCGTACTGGATAGTTTTCAGTGACATGACCCTCAGATTTAATACATTGTGTTTCTAATATTGCACGGCATTCGCAAGTAAGCAGCAGACACCAGTAAGGAAACGTCAGTTTGGTGGCAATAAGTGAGAGAGAAGGGAAATTTTGAATATAGTGGTCAACCTAAAGAAATCCATAACAGTCCTAGATTTGGCTGACAAAATGTTGACTCCAGATAGCTGAGTAATAATAAAGAAAAATGCACTCCTTCCATTAGAAAGTTTTCGATTATAGTTCAATATCAGGAAAAGGGGTCGTCCTAGAAAACAGCAAATTTGACATTTCTTACAAAAATACAAGGTGGGGTAGATTCATGTTAATCCTATATGGCAAACCAGTTAGTCACACTATAGAGCCAGACATATTGTACCGTACAAAAACACCAGTACACTACAACAAACGCACCCGAGTTCTCTACCCATCTCCACGTAATACCAAAGATACGCAAATGTCACTTCCAGTGTTTATTCCAGCTTCTGTCATTAATGCTAAGAAGTACTTCCAAAGGAAAGGGTTTCAAATAGATAGTCTTTATCACACAATAAACTTGGCCTCCAGAAACCATATAATTGCAATAACCTCTTAAATAGGGTAAAACCTGATGTACAATACATAATAAGACCATATTGGTGTTTGTACCCAAGAAACTATTCATGCCAACCTCAATATTAATAACACGGAATTCATTCACCTTCGCACATGGAATTCAATTAATTTTTTCATTGCAAACTAAAAGCCTTCATGAAAAGACATCGAGAGAAATTTGTTTGATATGACTGATGAATACAAATACTATATACTATAAGGACAAAGATATTTTTTTCAAAATCTTATAAAATATGTAAATCACTGGCAGGGAGAGACAAAGATGGAGAAAATGAAGCAGAAGACAGGACAAAGGTTCCAGGACATTGGGGAAGGATATTACCACATGATTCCTCGATATTCATCTTAAGAATAAAACAAATAGTTTTATTTCCTTTCTGCTATTTGGAGACATTCCTAAAAGGGGTGGAGCTTTAAATAGCAGCAGAGCCTGCCAACATCAACTTCAGCCATTCCTTCTGGTTAAGGCTTTAGATCCTCCTAACCATTTCGGGTTTATTTTCTTTCCTTTGCAGCAAATTGCATTCCATCATCCCAAGTTCAAATTTTGTTGGGGCAACAGTAGAATTTTACTAGCAAATGACCTTTATACTATACCATCCATAATAACACTAATAGTAACAATAACATGAAGTAATCTTATAATACTGTTTTATTATTGGTTTGATTTTGGCATATTCTTCTAGAGCAACTGGTTACCATTATCAAAACCTCTTCGCCCTTCCTATAAGTTAAGGATGGGGTGTTTGGAAGGGCCACAAATCTAACAGCAGATTTATCAGCTATCACAATCTTCAAAACCTTTCTTGAGTTGAAATGGGTCTAGAGGGCCTATCGAATTTGTTTGTATTTTGCCTCTAGGGACTGACCTATCTGTCTCAACTTTTCCACATTCCGTCAAAATGAATTCTTCATTTTCAAAAGGATTTCCAATGATGACAAGGCATTAAGTCTCTTAGCAAGAATTCTTCGACCTTCCTTTGGCCCAATATTTTGCTTAAATTGGATAATGATATTCATGGAAGAACAGTTCCTATCTTGCTGTAATCAGAGCAATATCACAGACATCTTGGAATATAAGCCCTCTTTTTGGGTTAGAAAGCCATCTATCATTAGCAGTTCAGTGATGACTGCCTAACCCTAGTCAAGAAGGCAATAAAAAGGAATCAATGTCCGTCACTTATCCAACTTTTACTAAAGATATGACATCCAGCTTCTATTATCTTTCTTCAAAACCTTCATAAAAGCCAAGCACCATAGTTTTGGCCACTACATTAAGTGACTTATAAACATTGTATTAGTGGTGGGGGACCCTTCTATTGAACCCCTGGAAAAAATCACCAAAACCATTTAAGAATTTTTAAGTGTATGTAAATGAATTAATGAAGATTAACATTTTTGGCATCAGTAGCTGCTGATAATAGGCAAGACCCTGGCTTGAGCCTGATGGAACTAATGCATGCCCCATTCCCAACACCTCAGGAGGATGAAAGGAAAATGGAGGATTATGAACTGGATACCTTATCTGAAGATGTTGGAGCTACTAAGCTTTCAGCATGCAAACCCAAACTGTATCAATCAGATTTGGAGGGTCTTTCTCTCAGCAGTCTCACTTGATTTCCAGATGATGAAAATCTTTCTATACCAACTATCCTCACTTCTTGCACACAGTTTAGTACATTTTATGCTTAATCTTTCAAAGACAAAGATTACAACTCTCCCTTTCAGACCCTTGGGTTACCTACATCCCTCATTACCAAGAACTCCCTTGCTTTCTTTTGGTCCCTTCACATTCCAACAGTGTCAACAACTCAAAATCTTCTGACCAAATTTTCTACTTGAGTTATTTCAGACTAATATGTTTGTGAAAAACAAATCTTTACATTTAAAATCAAAAGCCCAGTACAAAACTATACTTTAACTAAAGTATCCACCTCACAATTCTACACCTCTTTCGCAGCAGAATTAGAATACATTAACAAGGGATTGTTAAACATCAAAGACCTGAGGGACTTCAACCATTTGCAATCCAACTATCTGAACTACCATATATTTTTTCCCTTCTAAAGTGTTATTAAGAGTTTGGGATTTTGCGCAAGTTGAGATAAACTATGTTAAGTACCAAACATTTAATGCCAGAAGTAAGCTACTTACGTAGGAGTTCAGGTTCTCTAGCTAGTGTTGGTACACTACTGAATGCCGTGGAAGCAACATTTAATGCTACAGACTCTGCAGACTGAAGTTCTTTACCAACCTCAGCTTCTCTTCTCAACTGAACTAAACTAACTCTTCCATCATCACAGCTAACACACAGCCTTTCTAAACCTGTAAGAAATATAAAATTAAATATAAAAAATTAATACTTACACAAAATGTTCAAAATATGTAAAGTACACTGCAAATACAGATAATTCCCAAAAAAGTAGCTATTAGAGTACAATGATGACCATACAACAAGTTAAAAACTTTAGTGACAACATAATTCCAAAAGTCAAACTTACTATTACAGTATACGACATTGTTGAAAGACCTTCCTGCAGGAGCAGCAATATGACAAAAGAACTCGAGAGTGGAGAGGGATAACAAAGCTAAGGAACCATCCATGGTGATGCAAGCTGCTACTCCACCCAAATCTTTGCTGCTGTCACCATACTGAAATAGTAACTTCAGTTATGCGTTTGTAAATAAAATACTATGTTCCTGCATTACTGAAACCAGGAACTTACAGTACTTCATAGAATTATGAACATTAATAATCATCTAGCTTAACTTTAATATTTTCTCTAACAGCAAAATCTTCATAACATATAGTCATGGTATTAATAACTACATTAATAATAAATGTTAATAACACGTGAAGATTTCAGGTCATTAAAGTTCCATTTTACTCAAGAATATACAATAAAACCAAGATTAAAATAAAAGAGACCAGACCAAAGAAAACCTGTATTCTAATAAAAATTTCTTACTAAATAAACCCCTTAAATCATATAAAGTATTGCCATACTTTATAAAATAGGAAACCTCTCTAAGTAGAATCTATTCACAAGCAAAATAATCTTTCGGCATTTTCAACCTGCCTTCTAGTATGGCTCCTGCTCAACTCCCTTTTAACCCTATTTTGTTATATGCTGGTTTGGTGACCAAAAGGAAGAGACAAAGAGCAGAAGAGGCGACCTACACAGCACGTCAGCCGATTAGTAGTACAGTAGTAGTAATAGAAGTGATAACAGTAGTGATCGTGGGCCAATGAAATTGTTCATAAGGAATGAACGTTTGAGAGTGCTGACAAGAACTGACAAGCCGACGAATGCATCTGGAAACCGATAGCAATGTACTTGTGTAAAACAATAAGTTCTCAGTGGCGAGTAAAGTAATAAGAACCAAGGTTGACACTTGCGCTTTACCCCTCTCATCGACGGTGTGCTGGATTAGGTTCCAGGAGGGGGGTGTGTGCTAAACTTCCTCGTGCGCATGCCGTAGTAAGCCCTACCGAAGTAGTGCCACTCACAGAGAAGTTTATTTGGCCCATCATTAAAGTTCTCTTTGTCATCTAGACGAGGAGAATCACTCAGATACTGTAAATGTATCGAGGAAGCCATAGCAGAAGAGTGCTCTACGAAAGACAAAAAGAACAGGAGGATCTCGTTGGGAAAAGCAGAGCGCATGCTTGTAGTGATCCTTACCAGAGAAGATCTCCGAAGATGAAGGAGGAGAAACCCACCCTTAGGGTCAAGTCTTAAGAGATTCTTCGGTTACTGTCTGTGATTCTACCTGCAAGCAGAAAGAGCTGTTGGAGGTTGCTGGAAACCAGGAACCTGGAAGAGAGCTGAAGAGCGATCGAACGCCGACGGGCGATGGCAAACAGACAGGGGATGAGGCGACAGGGAATGCCGATGAGCTGGCAATAGCCTAGAGGTTGACGAACGCCTCTGACGACTTCCTCCATTGAAGGGTGAGCCCGTGAGGGCACGGTCTTCAATGCTCTGGAGTAAGAAAAACTCCAGAGCTGAATCTTACTCAGAGGACAACACTCAACCTCATCATCGTGGATGAACTCGTTAAGAGTTTGGCCGGGAAGGTGGCAGACGACGAGCCAGAGGGGGAGTTCAGATAAGCGAGAGAGAGAGACGAGACCACACTAACTGACAACAAGACTGCCGATGAGGATCTTGCTCCGGTGAGGGGTTGAGGCAAGGGGTGAAACGTCAGAGGGTCACAAGTGAACATCACATGCCAAAGATTAGCGCTCACTAAGTGTAGGTCACGAAAAGACTGTGGGAGCGCAACTGGAGAATGACGAGCTACTGGCAAACGATGAGTAGCCGGCAAACCACGAACACACCTGGCGAATAACAAGTGACTGGCAAACGGTGAGTCAAAGGAAAGTCCACATACGCAGGCGAGTGTCAAGAATGCGTAGGCTGTCGGCAAGACCGTCAATGATGTTCTCACAATGGCGAGAGGCAAGGGTAACGAGTGACTCTTCCTATGTGAAGAACAATCTCAGTGTGACAAGTGATGAGCAGCAGGCGAATGACGAGGCTCTGGAGGAGAACGTCTAACAGGCAAGAGAGAAGATCGTTGGTATCTAGAGGAATTGAAGAGATATTTCCTGACAGATGGAGAAGGTGAACGTCTGGAGCGTAGAGGACTACACTTCTTGGAGCATCAAGGAGGACTAGACTCTCTGGGAGCTCATCAGTGACGGCGAAGTTCCTTCGCAAGGGAGAACTGCTCTACAGGGAGAGGCGTCAGAGGAGAGGCATGATGGCGTCTTAGAAGTTCTCTAAAACGGGGTCTAAGGGAAGATCTCTCTAGAATGAGAGAGATGACTTCCCGCAGGAAAACCTGCCTCCAACTTTGCTTGTCCCCAAAGGATAAGTTAGCTCAGCAAGAGGGAGAGAGTAGTCTTTGGCGGCAAGTCTGCGGCTACTGCAATGAGTTGTAGCTGTCAGAAATTCTCCCCGCAAGCAGGAAGGTTGCTGGACAGAAGCTGATGAAGGAAAGTTCTCCCTTGGCAGGGAGAGCAACCCAACACTTGGTGGAAGTTAACTCTCCCAAATAAGAGAAAAGTTGTCTTACACCTGGAGACGTACCTCCGGGCAGCGCTCTCTGCTTCTCTTCAACAAGCATTGTTCAAGTTACAGGTCAGCATCAGGCGCTACCTGTGAAACACAGCCGAAGGGATACCCTGCCCAGAACACCTAAAGGAATACAGTCTGCCACTACCCTTGCTACTACACCTGAGCAAGAGGAATGAAGGAGCAGAAGCAGCGAGTGCTACAGAAACTAAACCACTCTCGAAATGGACCTAATCCTCAAAAGGAAAGGTCAAGGTCAGCATGCTAATCCCGAGCTGCTACAGGAGAAGGAGAACTGGGCAGTGACAGAGCAGGGACATCAGATTCCACAGGAACAGCGGCTCTACTCTTCTACGTTGGCTGACTTAACCAAACGAAGAAACATAAAAAGAAGGAAAGAAAAACTCCCTCGGGAGGACAACCTAACCCGCAGGCAGGAAGGGAGTACCCTGAGAGAACAGAAAACATACTAAGGACTGCACACTCCCTTCGCCAGCTGCCATCATCAGGCGAAGGAGTGTGGCGTCTTAAGAATTATAGAAAAAAAAAAAATTACAGTTAATTATCTGACAAAAACAAACACTTATTATTTCAAATTAACTACTGAAGAGAAAACATAAACCGCATAATTGAAAAGGTGTTCCCCCCCAGACGATCTGCTGGCCGCCCATGTAGCAAGGGAGAGCGGCGTCGTCACCAAGGAAGAGCAATACCGAAGTCAAGCTCTGGGTTGGCCACAAGCGGACTTCCTGCAAAGAACTCGCAGGGAGCAAGCGACGTCGACATCCGAGCGGAGGAGTATTCACACAAGGAGGACTCCCCTAAGGCGAAGGCCTGGTCGCTGCACCTGGAGAAGCGGATGAAGCCACCACCCTGTGGGTTCTCCGGCATCAAAGGGAGAAAAGACGAAAAGAAGGTTCTCCGTCCCCGAGAACATGCCGCACTACACTTTCAGACAAACAGAAACATTAACTGTAATGAAAAGTAAAGTGGTTACTCAGCCCAGGTGTGTGAGTGAGCAGGGTAGCAAACTAGCCCCCACCACCCTAGTGACTAGCGGGTGGATGGTTAACCCTTGCTAAAAGTCTTATGGCTTGTCTCTCAGCTTCGCCGAAAGTAATATTCCCTATAAATAGCGTTGGTTTGTATTAGTGACGGAACAAATAATTATTTTTTTCATGAATTTCTAAATAAAAACTTTTACAATTTTTTTTTTAAAATTTCACGTTCAACTTTCATTTTCTATTACTTTTTAGCATTTCAGTTATGGTTTACGTTACATTAGTACATAGTTAAATCTTTTGCCAATATAATGCAACAAAACAAGAGCCTTAATCTGTTATAGTTTGGACATGTAACAATTTTTTAAAAAGAAACTTTAGTTCGCAAACTTAATTTTTTGGCAAAAGCCCTATACGCTGTACCTCATTCAGACTTTTGTAGGTACGTGAGTGCCAAAGGGTTAAAAATTGAAACAAATACATTACTGCCAGTCTGCAATGACCTTATGCTGACAATATCTTCAATAAACAACAATACTAATAACAATAATGAAACTGAGGACCACATACCTCTGGAGGCAACATCAGCAACTTCCGGGTCACCAATTCCCATGAAGTTAAGAGTCTTGTATTCAAAGGTTCTTCCTGCAGGCTCACAACTTCACCACCACGATACACTCGATACACTATAACAGCACCATAAACCTCCCTCACTCCCCCCACTGCGCCATCACTACTACTGTCTGTGGGTGCACTTCCCGAACTATTACCACAGTTTAATAGCCCATCACTTGTGCTCAATGTCACTACAATATACTCCCCACAAGGAGTGGGAACTATTTGGTCCACTGTAAAATGAAGCTTGACACTATTCAACTTATGTGGCAAAGGAATACACTGAATACACTTGGGTTCCTTCTTTAAAATATCATTCTTGGATTCCGGCTCGGATGTTGTAGTAGATACCACATTATCTTTGGCTTTTGACTTTGGAATACAATTAGTCCCCACTTGGGATGTCCCTTTACTTTTAACAAATAAATTTGGGGGTGTAAAAAACAGGTCGTTCGCTAAAGGATTCGACCACAGAAGCTTTGCCTTAGGGTGTGGTATTATTGTAGCGTCACCAAAGGTCCCAACCTTCACAGTGGATTTTTTATAGGGTCCCTGACTGACAGATTTTAGGGCCACTTTATTGCTTGGGGTCGACTGTGACACCTTCACATTCAAATCGTAAACAAGCAAGTAGGGTACAAAGTTCTGCTGCCCACTAGATACAGATGTTGATACAATGGCAGACTCACTCAATGACACTGACTTTGACGGCACTGCTACACAATCAGATTCAATGTCTTCCTCTGTTGAGCCTCGTCTAGATGAATCTAACTTCATGATATCTAAACTTTCAGCTTCTCTTTGGCTAGCCTGATTAACATTATTTAACGCTTGCACTAATCCTACATCACAAGTTTCCTGACGGTCTCCGCTTGATGCCCCAAACAATTCATAACGTCTCAATCCCACCCCAACTACCAAGCTAGACCGCGCAGATGACGTAAAGGCAATAGCTGCCCCCTTGTATCTCTGGGACACTTCATTGGGATCTGCCAGTACACACAAGGATGATACTCTTACGTCGTGCGAGGGACGAGGCGGCGCAAAGAGTTCATCTAGAAAATATAAATTAAAAACATATAAAAACAAAATGAACTTTATATTATGAAAAGATTATTTTTGGCCAAAACTCTCAAAGCAGGGTTTTGGTGGTCAACTAGTGCTAGACTTCACTACTGATAAAACACTATGCACAAAATATTACCAGAAAAAAAGACTAAGAGAAAAATTGCTTAAATGAAAATTATTCTTTTAATAAAGACTTTATGTTGGTTCATCCCTTAACATAATCAAGACTATTATGCACCTAAAACTAAAATCATTTCAAGATTTAACAAAGAAAATATGTACCATAATTTAATGCAAAACTCAATTTCCGCAAGAGTGACTTCTTAGGATCCAACTCACCAACTGCTATATCATCCAGGGGTAATTCTACCACCTGTGAAACGGGTGCTGGTGGAGAAGGTGGAGAGGTAGGGGGTAGTGTCGGTGAAGACGGGACAGGTGATTGCACAACGGCATCGGTGTTGGCAGTAACAGTGACTTGTGCATCAGTTTCACAGCATGGTCCAGGGAGATCAACATTGTCTTCAGTGCCGACAGAACTGTTTTGTTCATCTTCTCCCCATACCCAGGCCTCACGAGGAACAGGGGGCTGCAGGGGTACATCTGTGTAGCCTATGGTATCTGAGAAATGCTTGTCTAATATTGTTGAATCGGAAGGATCAATGGAAAAGGTAACTTCTTTCTGCAAAACAAATTCAAAGTAAAATAGCATTAGCAAAATTGAACTAAAGTAAAATTTGAAAGCCATCATGCAAACAATAGTGATAAATTTGTTTACATAATGAAAATAAACCAAGCATGCTAAACACAAGGATTATGATCTACCTCACTTCTGAGATAATGAAGTAATCACCACATGTGAACTTAGGACATAAGTCTAGTTATAGAATACTGTACTGTACATTCAGATGGACAACATAAAATTCCAAAGTGAGAGTAATTTGCATTTTTCCTAACATAAAAACCTTTAGCTATTTAATAGGGATTATCTTTCGGCAGAGCTGGAAGACTAGCTTGGTCACTGACTAGGGTTTTGAACTGTACAGATTAGACTGTAACTGGAAAAAACCTTGACACCTCGCCAAGAGGACACATTGTAGAATGTGCCCGTAGTGGCCTGAGCAACCTGTGTGGTTGTAAGAAAGTAGCAATATGACTGTACAGGTAAGATTATTCAGTTTAAATATGGGAATATGATACATAGACTTCCCAATACCCACATCGCTGGGAGTATGGGGGACGTGTACAAGTATAAAGAATATACGCGTACTAGGTTACACAAGGGAAATGGTTATTACCTGCAGATCAATGAGCCCAGCGTCTAGAAGACCCATAGTGCTGTTCCCCAAGAGAGGGGAGGATGTAGGAAAAGAAAAGAGCCAGGCATTCTCAACCTTCAAACAAACTAATCCTGGATAACCCATGTCCCTCAACCATATGCTATTTGTCCAACAAAGAGCTGGCACAGTATCAGGACAACTGCCTCCAGGACAATTGCCCCATAGGATAACTGGACCCCAGATAATTAACCTCCCTTTGATAGAAAATTAGAAATAAGGTATTGGAAATAAATAAAAACTATTAAACCAATATTTTATTATTGCTAGTACTTAAATGTGTACATATTTGAGTAGTAAAAATTATGAAGAAATCAAATTAATTTAAAAAATAACATTATATACTTAAATGTGTACATATGACTTGTAAAAATAATGAAAAAAAATAGCATGTAATGTTGCCATGGGTGTTTAACTTGTATGTTGATGAAGTGGTGAGAGGGGTGAATGCTTGAGTGCTTGGACGAGGATTGAAACTGGTAGACGAGAATGACCATGAATGGGAGGTAAATCTGTTGTTGTTTGCAGATGATACTATACTGGTTGCAGATGCGGAGGAGAAGCTTGGCCGATTAGTGACATAATTTGGAAGGGCGTGTGAGAGAAGGAAGTTGAGAGTTAATGTGGGTAAGAGTGAGGTTATGAGATGTACGAGAAGGGAAGGTGGTGCGAGGTTGAATGTCATGTTGAATGGAGAGTTACTTGAGGAGGTGGATCAGTTTAAGTACTTGGGGTCTGTTGTTGCAGCAAATAGTGGAGTAGAAGCATATGAACTTGAGAGTAAATGAAGGTTGCAAAGTGTTGGGGGCAGTGAAGGGAGTGGTAAAAAATAGAGGGTTGGGCATAAATGTAAAGACAGTTCTGTATGAGAAAGTGATTGTACCAACTGTGATGTATGGATCGGAGTTGTGGGGAATGAAAGTGAAGGAGAGTCAGTAATTGAATGTGTTTGAGATGAAGTGTCTAAGGAGTATGGCTGGTGTATCTTGAGTAAATAGGGTTAGGAACTAAGTAGTGAGGGTGAGAACGGGTGTAAGAAATTTGTTAGCAGCTACAGTGGATATGAATGTGTTGAGGTGGTTAGGCCGTGAAGAGAGCAGTTTCAACAACTTTTTACATTTCTAGTACATCATCAGAGGAACGAAACAATGTTTCTTGCAAGGATAGGGCTTCTTCTGCCAAAGTAAATGTACAGCCACATATGAATCTCATAATAGTTGAATCAAATTTTTTCCAGACTTTCAACCTTTCAGGCACAGAAAGCATACAAAGGAGTATAATGACATAAATTAATTTCATTTTCAACCTTGCCAGTTTTCCTACTAATGACTTTTTAACATTAATTAAAAAAAATATTGCTATCAAGAGCAAGTACCCACCCAAAACTGTCATGTGTATTTGATACAGTTTCTAAGAGACTCCAAACTACAAATTGAGACCATTTCCAGCCTTGCTACTGGCCACATAAATAATGCCATTTTTGCCCTAGGTTTGATTTAGGATTGCTGTCGAGGTCAAAGCCAACCCAAAATGGCTACCATTATCCATTTAGTATGTAGGAGACTCAAAATAACAAATTGACACCATTTCCAGCTGCGGAATAAATGTCATTTTTGCCCCGGGTTTGATTTAGGGTTCCTGTCTGGGTCAAAGCCCCACACAAGATGGCTGTAACTATCCATTTAATATGTAGGAGACTCCAAACAACAAATAGAGACCATTTCCAGCCTTGCCACTGGCCACATGAATAAATGTCAGTTATTTTTGCCTCGTGTTTGATTTAGGGAGGCCACATGAATGTCATTTTTGCTAGAGGTTTGAATTAGGGTTGCTGTCGGGGTCAAAGCCCCACTCAAAACAGACCATTTCCAGACTTGGTACAAATTATGGGGTATGAAGTTAAATCCTAACAAAACTCGAAGTATGATTGTCAGTAGATCAAGGACAGTGCCTCCTAAACATTCAGATCTCAGCATTAATAATGTTCTTTTTAACTTTGTATGACTTAAAATTTTAGGTGTGATTCTCGACAGCAAATTTACTTTTGAGAAACATAATTGGTCTGTGTCTTCTTCAATTCCACAAAAAATTGGCTTAGTGAGAAAATCTTTAAAGATTTTCGGCGATCAATCTATTCTGAAGAAGTGTTTTAATTCTTTTATTCTACCTTGTTTTGAGTATTGTTCCCCTGTCTGGTCTTTACCTGCTGGTTCTCATCTTAATTTTTTGGACAGAAAGTTACGGTTTAATTAATTTCTTATTCCTGATCTAGATATTAATCTCTGGCACCGTCATTCAATAGTTCATTATGCATGTTGCATAAGATATTTTATAATTCTGACCATCCTTTAGATTAAGATCTTCCTAGACAGCTCCATCCTCTTCGTAATATTAAGCATGCAGTTAATTCTGATAGTCAGGCCTTCTCCGTCATGAGGCTCAATACTACACAATACTCAAGAGGGTTTATTCCAGCTGTGACCAAGTTTTGGAATTATCTTCCTAATTGGGTAGTTGAATCAGTAGAACTTCAAAAGTTCAAAATTGCAGAAAATGTTTTCATGTTGAACAGGCTGACATCTTTTTATAGTTTATACATGAAGTATCTGTTTTAATAATGTTAATGTTTGTAAAATATTTTATTCTAATTGTTCATTATTTCTTATATTTATTTACATACTTATTTCCTTTCCTCACTGGGCAATTTTTTCCTGTTGGAGCCCTTGTACTTATAGAATCTTGTTTTTCCATCTAGGGTTGTGGCTTAGCTAGTAATAATAATAATAATAATAATAATAATAATAATAATAATAATAATAATAATAATAAAATGTCATTTGTGCCACGGGTTTGATTTAGGGTTGCTGTCGGTGTCAAAGCCCTACCCAAAATGGCTGGCATTGTCCATCTAGTATGTAGGAGACCTCAAAGGACAAATTGAGACCATTTCCAGCTTTGCCAATTTTCACATAAATAAATGTTATTTTTTCCTCGGGGATAAGGCTTGCTGTCGGGGTCAATGCCCCATCAAATATGGCTGTCTTTATACATTCAGTAGTAAGGAGACTCATGTGCACAATTCTAAACAATTTCTAGCCTTGCCAGAGTTCACATGAATGCATTATATGTGGGTCAAGTATGTTGATGATAGTGTTGAACCTTTTGGAGCTTTTCACATGAATAAATGCTCTGGGCTCCTAGTCCAGTGGAACCGTCTCATTATTATTATTATTATTACTATCCAAGCTACAACCCTAATTGGAAAAGCAAGATGCTATAAGCCCAGGGGCTCCAATAGGGAAAAATAGCCCAGTGAGGAAAGGAAATAAGGATATAAATAACTGAAGAGAACAAATTAACAATAAATCATTCTAAAAAAGTAACAACGTCATAACAGATATGTCATATATAAACTATTAACGTCAAAAACAAATATGTCATATATAAACTATAAAAAGACTCATGTCCGCCTGGTCAACAAAAAAGCATTTGCTCCAACTTTGAACTTTTGAAGTTCTACTGATTCAACAACCCGATTAGGAAGATCATTCCACAACTTGGTAACAGCTGGAATAAAACTTCTAGAGTACTGCGTAGTATTGAGTCTTATGATGGAAAAGGCTTGGCTATTAGAATTAACTGCCTGCCTTGTATTACGAACAGGATAGAATTGTCCAGGGAGATCTGAATGTAAAGGATGGTCAGAGTTATGAAAAATCTTAAGTAACATGCATAATGAACTAATTGAACGACGGTGCCAGAGATTAATATCTAGATCAGGAATAAGAAATTTAATAGACCGTAAGTTTCTGTCCAACAAATTAAGATGAGAATCAGCAGCTGAAGACCAGACAGGAGAACAATACTCAAAACAAGGTAGAATAAAAGAATTAAAACACTTCTTCAGAATAGATTGATCACCGAATATCTTAAAAGACTTTCTCAATAAGCCAATTTTTTGAGCAATTGAAGAAGACACAGACCTTATATGTTTCTCAAAAGTAAATTTGCTATCGAGAAACACACCTAAAATTTTGAAAGAGTCATACAAATTTAAAGAAACATTATCAATACTGAGATCCGGATGTTGAGGAGCCACCGTCATTGACCTACTTACAATCATACTTTGAGTTTTGTTAGGATTCAACTTCATACCCCATAACTTGCACCATGCACTAATTTTAGCTAAATCTCTATTAAGGGATTCACCAACCCCAGATCTACATTCAGGGGATGGAATTGATGCAAAGAGAGTAGCATCATCTGCATATGCAACAAGCTTATTTTCTAGGCCAAACCACATGTCATGTGTATATAGTATGAAAAGTAATGGGCCAAGAACACTACCCTGTGGAACACCGGATATCACATTCCTATACTCACTATGGTGCCCATCAACAACTACTCTTTGAGATCTACTACTTAAAAAATCAATAATAATGCTAAGAAACGACCCACCCACTCCCAACTGTTTCAGTTTGAAAACAAGGGCCTCATGATTAACACGGTCAAAGGCAGCACTAAAATCAAGGCCAATCATACGAACTTCCCGACCACAATCAAGGGATTTCTGTACTGCATTGGAGATTGTAAGAAGGGCATCACATGCTCCAAGGCCTTTACGAAAACCAAATTGCAAACTAGGGAATAGATGATTACCTTCAGCAAACCTATTAAGACGTTTGGCCAGAAGACGTTCAAAAACTTTAGATAATATGGGAGTTATGGAAATTGGGCGGTAATCAGTGGGACTTGAGCTACCACAAACACATTTACATAGAGGAGTAACATTACCAATTCTCCAACAAGTGCTAAAAGCTCCTCTTCTTGCTAACTTGCGCAAAATAACAGATAACTTTGGAGCTAAGAAATCTGCTGTCTTTATAAAAAAAACAAAGGAAAAATACCATTTGGGTCTACACCACCTCCATAAGCATCAAGGTCCATCAACAGAGCTTTAATCTCACGAGATCGAAAAGCTAAACAGCGAGTGGAGGGTGAGCATGAGGTTGAAGGATGATGGTCAACAGCCTGATGAGCAGATAATCAAGACTGCGTTGGCAAGTGGTCATCACAACATGGAAAGTGACAACAAACTCGTCGATCTAGCGAGTTGGAGTGCACAGAAAACATGCAAAGAGGATTATAGTTTCTGGAAGAAAATGATGTAAGAGGATGGTGAGAAGACTCGTCACCAGCAGGAGGGCGTTCAAAGGATGTAGAAAGAAAGCGAGGGTCACGAACAGCACTAGCAAGAGAAGGCGAGAGATGAACTTCGCAAACAGCCAGCGTGTCTACAGAAGTGACAGCAAACGGTAGCAGGAGCAGAACCCTCTGGGCATCACTCTGAAGGAGTTATTTGAGGACATCCATGGAAGGAGGCTCTGCCCCACCCAACAACAGCCAAATCTGCAGCATGTCTCAAAGTGAAAAGGGCTCCCCCGAGGCCAGGGGTGAAGGCGACTATCTGGGGGAAGAAACAAGAAACAACGTCCCCATAGCCATGAGGATGGCCTGATGATAAATGGTCTATGCTCCTACTCATCCAGCCCTCGGAAGAGTCTGAACAAGGAGGAGCTTCGGAAAGAGATCCGGAGGTAGAAGTAGTAGTCCAAGGGCTCTTCACCTTCAAGGAAGACCCCATAAGCTAAAACTGTTCCACTGGGAGGCAGACCACTTACTACATTATTCACAGGTGGAATCCTGCTCACAACAACGTCCTCTGCAGGTCGGACACAAAGAATGGGGGGTCGGTCTCAACCGAAGACATAAAAGGTCTCGCAAGCATGACCTTCAGGCCCTGGACACAAGCATGAGGATCGTCAAGGAGAACAATCACACCTGAAATGAGAGAGTTAATGTTAAAGCAATGGTGTATGGCTAAGTCTATAGGAGCAGAGAGCAGACACGTCAGACCTCTGGAGCCAAATGAAAAAGAAGGGAAGGATTTCCACTGTGTGAGTGAGAGAGAGAGTACCGGCTTACCCAGGGTACCCCTTCCACTAACTAGTTGTTAGGAGAGTTGCCACCTCACATTAAAGTCTTAATGGCTAGTCTTCCAACACCACCGAAAGATTATCTCTATTCAATAGTGTAGGTTTGCATTTTGTCGAAACAAATGATAGTTAGATGTAAATTTTTTCACATTTTGGTATATACAAAATCTTTTCTTGAAACCCAGGTCCTACTATAATACAGTAGTCTTAAATTGCACCTGTTTCTATTGAACAACAGTAAGTTTATGAAAGAAACACTCTAAATAATACTAGTGAATTCTTACGACTTACTTTTAATTCTTTTACAGTATTCCAAATAACGATACTGCCATGTCTCGTTGCAGAGGCGATGAACTGGTGGCTGTTTGTGTGACTGATATACGCTACCTCTTCTGCCCGCTCGCTATGGATTAGAGCTGGACTAGTGGCATGTGTAACTGATAATGGGACGTTGTGCGTATATTCACCCTTTACAAAAGGGCAGTTGGGGGAATGGCGCTCATGCTCAGACCTATAGAAAAAATTGTTACAATACAAGAAAATTGGTAAGGTCAATAAAAATGTCACAAATTTATATCTACAGTATTCACAGAAATACAATTAAAAACAATCTGTCTGAATACATACCATGGTTCATCAGTAGGTTCCCAATAAACAAGGCATACGCTACATATGAAACACATTGCCCTATCATCATCAGGTGCAATCGGCTGATGGAAAAATCCAGCCTGAGCCATCTGTTCTGGCAATGCCCATCTGAAACAAAATAAATAATGCAATATATTTCTAAACTGCACGCTGAAAAAATGAAGTAGTTTGAAAGTAATATGAAAAATTTTAAATTCATTTGTATTTTTTCTAACAATACAAACCTTGAGCTATTCATAGGGGATTATACTTTCGGCAAAGCTGGATGAGTAGCCATAAGACTTTTTGCAAGGTGTAACTACTAGTAGGGATTAAGGGGGGTAGCTGGCAACCCAGCTCACACACACACACACACACACACCTATATTGTCTAGTCGCTTTTGATTGCAGGCAGGACTTATTGGGGGACAGGTGATGGCGAGCCAATTTGTATAAATAGCTACAGGTTTACATCGTTAGGAAAAGTACAGCTACAGGTCTATATCGTTAGGAAAAAAAAAAAATTACTTACAAATATGTCATTTGTTCTGACATTAAATACAAACCCTTTCACTATCTATAACTATGATTCACCCCCTAGGGGAGTGGAAGTCCTAATTAACTGGCTGGTATTATGACCCGGGGTTTCCAGTACATGCTCTGCACGCAACAGGCAGAAACCTTGACACCTCACTAGATTTTGTGCAATGCTCAATTAGAGGCCTGAGCAATCTGTGATTGTGTGATACTCGCAATGTGACTAGTCTAGATAAGAATTCTCACATACATAGGAATCTCTTGAAACAACTATAGACATTGACCAATCCAACCATGTCGGGGGTATGGGGGACAAGTACTATTTTCATGTTAGGCTATACAAGGGAAATGACTCTACCTGCAGATAGGTTAGGCCACTTTGCAGAGGACCATAGGTGCTGTTCCCAAAGAGAGAGTAAGATGAAAGAATGAATGTCATTCTTAACAATCATCACAGATTAATCCCGGGTAACACTTGCCCTCAACCATCTGCTACTTGTCTATCAAGGAGCCTAAGGTATTCAAACCACTTGTTTTGCACCCGTCACAGGGCCAATGGAGAAAGTCTCCATGTTCCTGTGGTTCACATCTTGCAGATAGTGGGCGGTGAACGTCATCTGACACTTCCACATGCACACTTGTAAGACCTGTGTCAGAGTAGTTTCTCTTGAATGCTAGGACCGTGCTAATGCCCAAAACGTCATGAGCTCTGGGTCGTGGAGTTGGAGGAGGATCGGGATTCAATGAACAGTCTATGACTTTGCGAATCTAAGCAGATATGGTGTTCTTCGTGATCATCCTCTAGACCTTCCCCGTGTTGACAAAGAATGCTGGCACCCAGGGGCAATTGATTGATTGATAGTTTTTTGGCATCCTGACATCTAAAGTTATTGATGCCAATATCAAAATTAATAAAAGTTAATTCAATTTAAAACAATAGGAGTAAAGATGTCCACATTAAAGTTAAACAGCTTTCATAAGACCTGCTTTTGTGAAATAAATCTAAAAATACCACTGACATGGTACGACACATGTCCAAGAATCTTGGCACGAATGGGCTTGCCATACTCACTTTGAGCCTCAAACAGATATATATTTATAATGTGCTAAAAGTGGTGCATTAGGTCAACAAGTGCTTCGCTGTCAAGGGTACCAAGTCATCGCAATATGGCTGGTGATACCCAATCATCAGAACTCATGTGTTAACTGAGCATGACCAATACGGAGACAACAAAGAGTAGTCTCCCGCTTTCGGGGCCCCATGTTCTACCTATAAGGGGATATAACATCCGTTACTTCTCTCATCTTATTTTCAACTAGGCTATCCCAATCTTTATAAATCAGTTCTTATAACTAGGTAAAAAATCATTACAGAGAATGAGATAGCTTCTTGGTAGCAACTAAGCTGCAGAATTCTTTGCCCGTAAATTTGCCTTCGAATTTCCACACACACACACACACACACACACACCTACGTGTGCCGGAACCCAGCAAAATCAAAAGCCACTCTAAAATTCTTGAAACTAAAGGGTTACTAAAATTAAAAACTTCTACAACACTTCTTGTATCGCTAAAATGGTAAAATTGCCCTCCTCTTTTCGTGCTATTTTTTCAATAGCAGTTAGTGTGCCATATATTTTCCCAGTGAATACAAAAGGAAGTGCATCTCTACAATTAAAAACAGTAAGATATACTCCAAATACAACACCAGCATCAGACTAGGAGCCATCAGTATACTGTATATAAAAGTCAACCTGGCTACCAAGTCAGTCATATTCCTTTAAATACCAATAAAATATAAACAGAAAGATATCTCCGGTAAGAGGTAGGTCTAGGGGCTTGCCTCCCGGGTTATTATACATCCGTTGGATGTAAAAGTTGTCTCTGCTGTGGAACTGACTTAAAAGGCGAGTTCTTAGCTACTGCTTGTGTATTACCCTAGCACTTGATGGAGAGTGCTGGGTTAGGTTCCAAGAGGAACAATTGTGCTTAACTCCAACTTCATGTGGGAGGGCTACCGAAGATGATCTATAGGTACTCTATGATAGTAAGTGTGTCCCAGGAGAGGCAAAAGCTTCAATGAAGTGAGCGTCTCATTACAGATAGTCAGAGAAGCGACTTTACCCCGGAAGGAATATCTAGAGGAAAATACATCAGGTGCTGGAATTGGTTGCTGGTATTAACACCGACCTACAGAACAGCTAACTAGTCACGATCCTGAACAGCCGAGAGATGATCACGAGTCGGCGAACAAGTGAATGGAGAGCAGGCAAACTTCGATCGGCGAACTGTGCAATCGGTGAGCTGGCAAACGTCGATTGGCGAACTGTGCAATCGGTGAGCTGGCAAACGTCGATCGGCGAACTGTGCAATCGGTGAGCTGACAAACGGCGAGCAGCGAGCTAGCAAACACTGAATGGCAAACTTATGAAATAGGGCGATCGGCAAACTACGAGCAGGCGAACGGCAATTGGTGGGCTGGCAAACGGCGTATTGGCAAATCGGCAAACTGACGTACGGCAGGCTTGCAATCGGCGAACAGCTGGCTGCCATACGGCATTAGGCAAGCTGGCAGATCAGCGAACGACGAAATGGCGAGCAGCGATTGACGAACAGTGAGTAGGCAAGCAGCAAGCTTGCTAATGGTGAGCAGGCAAGCAGAAAGCTTACTAACGGTGAGCAGGCAAGCTGCAAGCTTACTAATGGTGAGCAGGCAAGCCACAAGCTGGTGATCAGTGAGCTGGCCGTTCCTGAACCCAAGATGACAATAGGGTGAACACTCTGGTAAAAGCCTGAGGGGCTGTTGTGAGACTGAAGCATAGAACCTTGAACTGGTATATCTTTCCTTCGTGTATGAACCTTAAATACTTCCTTGAAGACGGATGTATTGGGATCTGGAAGTAAGCGTCCTCCAGATCCAGTGTGCACATGAAGTCCCTTGGACGTACCGCTTGAATGACCGTGTCTACTGTCTCCATTCTGAACTGAGTCTGTTGGACAAACTTGTTCAGAGGGGAGAGACCGATGACTGGTCTCCATCCTCCGGATGTCTTTCTCACCAGAAAAAATCCAACTGTAAAAGCCTGGAGACCTGTCCACTACCTCTTGGAGGGCACCTTTCTGCAGCATTGTCTGGACTTGGCCCTGAGGGCCAGCTCCTTTGCGGATCCCTTCGCATAGAAGCCAAGATGCACTGGATCCCACGTCAAGAGGAGTGAGAGATTGCGTGAACGGGACGCGATACCCTAGGGCGATCACATCGACCGTCCAGGGATCTGCTCCGTGAAGCTGCCACCTTTGCCAGTGGCGATGTAGGCATCCCCTCACAGGTGATAGGTGGTAAGGAATGCCATTTCTAATGGGAGTGGCCACCTCAGCCACCTCCCTTACCTCCCTTCTTTCCTCTTTAGGACTTGGACCCCTTCTGTCCCTTGGCCTCAAAGGGCCGCTTAGACACCTTAGAAGGTCCCGAGGACCTAGCAGTTGACATTGACTGGTTAGAGGAAAGTGCTTGCTGAGGCCGAGAAGACTTGGAAGGTCTACCGTAGGAAAGAGATGTCATGGCCCTGTGGAGGAGAGAATTGTTGGAAGATTTCCTTCATTGGTCAGCAGCCCTCTCTATAACAAAGAGAGAACCCTCGAGGATGGAGTTCCTCAGCCGAGAGACCTTCACTTTCAGTACCTGCTTATGGAACCGTCCTATGACGGTATGCCTCCTCTTGAGTATGGCATTCGCCCACAGGTTGACAACGTGGTGCGATAGGAACTCAAGAGTCCAGGTACCTGACAGTAGGAAGAACTTCGTCTTCCTGGCTGACTAATACGACAAGTCGTGGGAGCAAGCCATGAAGCCTAGTGATCCCAACCATACATCCAGCCATGAAGCAGCCTGCAGGGCATAGTTCGCACCTCTCTCAATGTTTAGGAGCTCAAGCATCGACAGTGAGGTCGTCAGAATGGAGGGGATCTGAGTGGAAACTCCCTTCATTAGGGACTTTATGGAAGGGTCGAGGGTCATGGTGGAGTGTGGTTCCCCTTCGATCTCGTAATACTTCCTTTGTAACACAAAAGGAAGTGGCAGAGACCAAGAGGAGGAACTTGCCCTCAAGGAAATGGAAGTTCTGGCTATCTGAGAGATAGCTTTCCCCTTGGTAACTGCCTTTGGACCAGGACAAAGATGCACTGGACTTGGAAGGTTTCTGGGTCTCGAAAATCTCATCAAGCACCATATCCATCCCTTTCTGGGTGGTGAAACCAGGAGCCTGTTAATGGCCTTCATGCAGGCGAGGACTTGCCAAAAGGTATGTTCCGAGTCTAAGGGGTCGTTCACCTCCAGGCTTATGTCAAGAATCTAGGGTAGGTCAGGGTTGTCCACTGAAACCGTGGATGGGTCTCCCACCGGGGACCGCGTCTGTGCCTCGGCCCCTCCAACTTCCCTTGCCACGGTGTTCTTCAGTTTCATCTTAAGAGTCCTTTGACTCCCTTTGCACGGTACGATCCTCCATGATCTTAGGAGGGGGAACCTGTGAGTCCTTCGAGGACTTGGATGAAAACTTGGCCTTTGGAGTTGGAGGCTCTCCCCCTAAAAAAGGAACAGAAACCGGACACTAGTCCGGAGGCACTACCTCAATGTCCTGAGGGTTGAAGGGATGGATTACGATCTCCCTGGACGAGCCCAGGTCCCTAGTCATCCGAGGATGGATCATGTCAGCGTGAGGTGGCGTTGTGCCTCTCATCCGTCTCCTCTGCTTCTTGGTAATGACTTCCTTTGCCTTCACTGGCATGGAAGGAAAGTTAAACATGTATGAATCAGCAGGGGCATGGCCTTAAGCACACGATCGAGGTGGAAGTGATCTGTGGGCTTTCTCTGCCGTCGACTTCCTTCAAGGGTCCTGACTCCCAGTTGACGAGCTCGACGAGGGTTCCAGAGGTATCCTAGGGGTAACCCTGACTTAAAGTCAGGGCTTGTGTCACTGGAAGTGCCAACTTCAGAGCCTTGAGGATATCGGACATGAAGGTTGATGTCTACTGAGGAAGCTCTGTCTCCCTAGATCTACCTTGGAGGTCCCTAGACGAGTGTCTCCTGGGTGAAACTCTAGCAAGATGCCCAGTCAACGGAGGAAGTAACCTCTGAGGCAGAGAAATACGTTCCTTCAGATGCGGAGGAAGGTCCGGACTAATAGGAAATCTTGCGAATCTATTAGGAGGCTTCTTAAATCCTTCTCGTTAGGGTGTTGGTCTTCCGCTGGAGGTGGAAGATGCAGAAGGGCGAGAGGTAGGTGTTGGATCCACATTTGCTCGCGATTCAACATATCTACTCATGAATTGCTCGCGATTCAACATATCTACTCATGAATTGCTCGCGAAGTTAGCTGATTTGCTAGGGAAATCTCGAGATTCACGCTCAAAATTGCGAACTTCACGTACCAATGTACGAGTTTCACGAGCAGAAGTGCTCGCAACAGGAATGCTAGGAGCCACAGACGAAAAGGAAGGTCTAACACCTTCCTGCTGCCCCAGAGGAGCACTTTCGTCCGACGAAGTCGGCAGAGGCGGCCTCTGAGTAGGAACTACTCTAAAAGGAGAACGCGCCGCATTGGGACTCGTCTCAAGAGTATCGCATAGGCGAGTGCTTGGCTAAGAATCCCCAGGCTGTGAAGGGCAGTAAGGGTTTAGCTGGACGCCTGTCTGAGGAGTGGTCAACCTCATCATCAGGTTCGGTACGAGGTCATTTGGAAGGTCTGGTTGAGAGCTACGCGCTGATGGATTGCGCGTACGCCTACCTCTACCTCTAAACGAGGAACATCTACACCTTGATCACGAACGCGAGCATCTAGCTCTCGTTCATGAATGCAAGCGTGTAGCTCTCGTTCGTGAATGCGTGCGTTTAGATCTTGTTCATGAACGCAAGTGTGTAGCTCTCGTTAATGAACGCGTGTGTCTAGCTTTCGTTTGAGGACAATGAGTACATCGCGAATCCTACCACGCAAACGTGAGCATCAGCCTCACAAACAAGAAAGTCGTTCTCGTAAACGATACCCTTGCGAGCATGAACATCGCCCTCGTGACCGTGAGCGTCGTCCACTTCGTGGTCTGGACCTTGCTCGTGATCGGGAAGAATGCGATCGCGAGACTCGTCCTCATAATGAGGAACACCTCCTAAGAGAACGTCGAGACCTACGGTCTTGTGAGCGTGAAGTTCTAGAGCGTGAGTGTCTTCTAGGCGAAGAATGCTCTAATCATGATGACCTACGATCATAACGATCTTCCAATCGTCGTTCACAAGTTCCAGAAGGGCGAGGTGATGGCGATGCTCATCCCTTAGTGCTACTGCTGGAAGGCACGCTGATTCCCTGAAGATCATCACCAGCAACCTGAGGATTGATGTAGGAAGAAACAGAAGGTTGAAGATTAAGGGACGAGGTCCCGGATGGAGAGAGGGTTCGTCGTCAGCAGGGGGTTGTTGAAGAGGCGAACGATCACCTCGTCCATGCGTGGAAGGCCCAGGGGAAGGGGACAGATGGACCTCGCTCAACTCCAGACCGTGAGATGTCGACAGCTCCGAAGAAGGTTCCCTCGTGGCACCACACTGAGGAAGGCGCTGCAGCTCCTCCTTTAAAGAGGGTTCCGAAATCCCTAAGGACGACCAAGGGAAAAAGGCTCGCCAGCGGCTGGAGGAGAAGGTGCTCTTCTATGGAAAGCAACAAACCCCCAAGTACCCTGGGATTGCCTAGATGAGCAATCTGCGCTCCTGCTCACTCGTTCCTTTGTGAGAGTAGGCGCGAAAAGGAGCTTTTGAGAGATTTGGGGGTGCAGGAAGAAGGTGTCCCGCTCGCCCCTGAAGGAGAAAGATCGCGCTTAGACTTCTTCCTACGCCTTCCAAACATCTCCAATAGGGAAGCAGAAAACTTCCTACACTTGCCCTACTCGCAACGATGCCCTTAACACCTAGGACACAGAGAGTGCGGGTCAGTCTCCAATGGTGACATGAAGGCTCCGCACACAGCACCCTCTCTCCCTGGACACGTTCGCATGATGAAGGCGATCACAGAAGGAGGACACGCACACCTGAAGAGAGAAAGCAAAAATCGAAAGGTCCAATGACAGTCAGGAAGAGAGCAGATACATACGATCTCTACCGAGACAAAAGAAAAAGTGACGTCTGTCACAGCTGTGAGAGTATATATAGAGGCGGCTGAGTATTCACAGCCACCCACTAAGTGGTTAAGCTATTAGGCAGGGTTGCTACCTGTCATTTAAAGTCTAATGGCTACCTCCAGCTGCCACTCAAAAGAATATCCACATAAATAACGGAAGGTTTGTTAGTATAACAAGTAAAAAATGACGAGATAACACAGGTGTGCGTGTGTAAGCGGCATGGCAAGCTACCTCCCCCCCCTACCTGCCCTCTAACTAGCAGTAGGGTACTTTATGCCTCGCTAGAAGTTTTATGGCTAGTTTCAGCTTTGCCGAAAGTATAATCCCTAATAATAGCGTAAGGTTTGTAGTAATGTCGGAAAAGCTTTGTTCTATTGGCAATCAATTTTCAGAGAATACCACCACTGTTCCATACAAAATAGCATGTCGTAACATAGGATATCACATTATAAACATACAAATACTACACCTAAAAAATATCTAACTTACTTGTAGTTCATATGAGGCCATTTGATGAACGTAGCTAACCTAGCCGCTTCACTGAACATGGCATCCCTATCAGGTGCACTGCTGCCAGGTGGCCCCTGCCCAGTGTCTGGCGTCGGAGGTGGTAAAAGATGCGCCAAACGGTGTATAAGGGCCGAAGCAATTGAAAGAGCAGGAGTGTATTTTGTCAAACGTTTCAGTTCACTAACCAAACCTATGCATACACTCCTCAACACCCCCAATGGTAGTTCCAATCGCAGTGTACTCCACTGAAAGAGAATGTGTACCAATACAGACAACTGGATGTAAACAAAATACTACTGTATGCAATGCACTTACCCTTCATGATCACCAGCTATCGTAAACTAACCAATGCATAACTCCACCAATCCCTAACTCCATACAGTATCTTCAATATTCATTTTACTCCTCTTTAATAAACTCATAAAAAATTCAAAATATATCAGCATAAACTTTGAAACAATAAAGAGATTATATTGAAAGACCTACCTTTGCAAGTTTGGGATTAATACGCGTCTGTGACTGATGAGCGGAGATACCCTGGGCTAGTACTTCACGTACTTCACTCGCGTGATCAATATTGCTCAACTCGCTTAGCCCAAGAGTCTGTTGTAGCTGTATGCCCTGAATATGATAGGTAATAATGAATATTTAGTTCCTAGAGGCTACTTGGACCTAACAATAGTTATATCAGCAGGACTCTCAAGATTTTAATATAAAATTATATATGGAAAGGAAATTTATTCAGTTATATGATGAAAAAAATATTGTAAACTACAGTACAATCTTGTAGTTTTTGCGCAGAGTTGATTAAAATGTCTAATAAATAAGTTGGCAACAAGTAGACAATTATTTGCTGAGGGATTGGTACTCATAGTTAAATAAAACTGATAAAATCAATCTTAGTGCTGTATTGAATAAACTTTGATATAAGTCATGTACTGTACAGTATTATAAATCAAAACTAAAGTTTTGCCATTCTGTAATGCCTCACGAATATCAGCATTAAAATACTGTTAAGGCTTATACAGTACAGTAACAGAACTAACTGCACAAAGATTGAGAGAGAAGCAGCATTTCTAAAATGGATGAATGTGGCCATTAAAAACTTCAACTTCATCCATAAAATAACAGAAAAACTCTGATATCTTACTTCTGACAACAGCATTTCAACAAGCACCGTTTCCTCAGGCGCTGCCACAGGAGCCTGAAGAACGGTGTCGAGGAGGAGAACGCCATGATGGTCACGGCGCATACCAACTGTACGGCCTCCACAAACGACGACACTATTACTTTCTCCATGATAGACACAAAATACATTTTTCTTTCCATCACCTGAAATAGGAAAATAAAGGATTACTCTTCATGAAAAAAAGATCCCTATAATGAAATAAAATGAAAAGCAGCTACTGTACTCATAAAATCTGTGCAAAATAATTTTTGTCAAATTAACCCATGCCCTTAAATTATAAACTTCATGCATTCCAAAAAATGTACTCCCCTTAAAAAACTAGCTTCATACTTATTATATAAACATACCTTTCAAGAGTTGTGGGTCAAGAATTTTGACTCATCTAGTTAAAGTAATATAATATGGTGATTTTAAAAGTTAATATTTACATAACCTTAATTGATTTCTTAGAAAAGCAAGCTGCTCAATGCTTTTCACATTCAAATCAAACCCTATGCTGTTTAGCATATTTCAAATAATTCCCTTGGTACCAGGGAACCTTGACATCGAACTTTTAACCAGACTAGATGCTTACAATAGGTATAGAGGACTCCAATAACTAAATATGTTATTTTTATTAGTAAAATAAATTTTTGAATATACTTACCCGATAATCATGTAGCTGTCAACTCTGTTGCCCGACAGAATTCTATGGAGGGATACGCCAGCTATCACAATACTAGAAGGGGGTGTACTTACCAGCGCCACCTGTGGCCAGGTACTCAAGTACTTCTTGTTGACACCTCCTCAATTATTCCTCGGTCCCACTGGTTCTCTATGGGGAGGAAGGGAGGGTCAATTAAATCATGATTATCGGGTAAGTATATTCAAAAATTTATTTTACTAATAAAAATAACATTTTTCAATATTAAACTTACCCGATAATCATGTAGCTGATTCACACCCAGGGGGGTGGGTGAAAACCAGTGTACAAGATTAAAGGATAGCTAAGTATCCCATATTTCATATAACAGTTACCTCAAATAACAATGAAATAATAAGTACCTGGTAAGGAAGTCGAATTGAACCGTTACTCTGTCTCTTTTTTAAGTTCGTCTTCCTTACTGAGCGCAGCGTTCCTCTTGGAGGCTGAATCAACCCAAAGGTGCTAAAGTATACAGGGCTGCAACCCATACTAAAGGACCTCATCACAACCTTTAACCTCGGCGCTTCTCAAGAAAGAATTGACCACCCGCCAAATCAACAAGGATGTGGAAGGCTTCTTAGCCGACCGAACAACCCATAAAAAGTATTCAAGAGAAAGGTTAAAAAGTTATGGAATTATGGGAATGTAGTGGCTGAGCCCTCGCCTACTACTGCATTCGTTGTTACGAATGGACCCAGGGTGTAGCAGTACTCGTAAAGAGACTGGACATCTTTGAGATGGAATGATGCGAACACTGACTTGTTTCTCCAATAGGTTGCATCCATAACACTCTGCAGAGAACGGTTCTGTTTGAAGGCCACTGAAGTAGCCACAGCTCTCACTTCATGTGTCCTTACCTTCAGCAAAGCAAGGTCTTCTTCCTTCAGATGAGAATTTGCTTCTCTAATCAGAAGCCTGATGTAGTAAGAAACTGAGTTCTTAGACATTGGTAGAGAAGGCTTCTTGATAGCACACCATAAGGCTTCTGATTGTCCTCGTAATGGTTTTGACCTTCTTAGATAGTACTTAAGAGCTCTAACAGGGCAAAGTACTCTCTCTAGTTCGTTCCCCACCATGTTGGACAGGCTTGGGATCTCGAACGACTTAGGGCAAGGACGGGAAGGAAGCTCGTTTTAGCCAAAAAAAAACCGAGCCGCAAGGAACATGTAGCCGTTTCAGATGTGAAACCTATGTTCCTGCTGAAGGCGTGGATCTCACTTACTCTTTTACCTGTTGCTAAGCACACGAGGAAAAGAGTTTCTAATGTGAGGTCCTTAAAAGAGGCTGATTGGAACGGTTCAAATCCTGATGACATTAGGAACCTTAGGACCACGTCTAGATTCCAGCCTGGAGTGGACAACCGACGTTCCTTTGAGGTCTCAAAAGACCTAAGGAGGTCCTGTAGATCTTTGTTGGAGGAAAGATCCAAGCCTCTGTGGCGGAAAACCGCTGCCAACATACTTCTGTAACCCTTGATCGAAGGAGCTGATAGGGATTTTACGTTCCTTAGATGTAACAGGAAGTCAGCAATCTGGGTTACAGTGGTACTGGTTGAGGAAAAACTGCATTGGCCTTGCACCAGCTTCGGAAGACTTCCCATTAAGACTGATAGACTCTGAGAGTGGATGTCGTCCTTGCTCTGGCAATCGTTCTGGCTGCCTCCTTCGAAAAGCCTCTAGTTCTTGAGAGACTTTTGATAGTCTGAAGGCAGTCAGACGAAGAGCGTGGAGGTTTGGGTGTACCTTCTTTACGTGAGGTTGACGCAGAAGGTCCACTCTAGGAGGAAGAGTCCTGGGAACGTCGACCAGCCATTGCAGTACCTCGGTGAACCCTTCTCTCGCGGGTCAGAGGGGAGCAACCAACGTCAACCGTGTCCCTTTGTGAGAGGCGAACTTCTGAAGTACCCTGTTGACAATCTTGAACGGCGGGAATGCATACAGGTTGAGATGGGACCAATCCAGCAGAAAGGCATCCACGCGAACTGCTGCTGGGTCTGGAATCGGAGAACAATACAAGAGGAGCTTCTTGGTCATCGAGGTAGCGAATAGAACTATGGTTGGCTGACCCCACAGGGCCCAAAGTCTGCTGCAAACATTCTTGTGAAGGGTCCACTCTGTGGGGAAGACCTGACCCTTACGGCTGAGGCGATCTGCCATGACATTCATATCGCCCTGAATGAGCCTCGTTACCAGCGTGAGCTTTCGATCTTTGACCAAATGAGGAGGTCCCTTGCGATCTTGAACAACTTCCTCGAATGAGTCCCTCTCTGCTTGGAGATGTAAGCCAAGGCTGTGGTGTAGTCGGAGTTCACCTCCACCACCTTGTTAAGCTGGAGGGACTTGAAGTTTATCAAGGCCAGATGAACTGCCAACAACTCCTTGCAATAGATGTGAAGTGTCCTTTGCTCCTGATTCCATGTTCCCGAGCATTCCTGTCCGTCCAGTGTCGCACCCCAGCCCGTGTCCGATGCGTCCGAGAAGAGACGGTGGTCGGGGGTCTGAACAGCCAAAGGTAGACCTTCCTTGAGAAGAATGCTGTTCTTCCACCACGTTAGAGTAGACCTCATCTCTTCGGAAACAGGAACTGAGCCCGTCTCTAGCGTCATGTCCTTTATCCAGTGAGCAGCTAGATGATACTGAAGGGGGCGGAGGTGGAGTCTCCCTAACTCGATGAACAGGGCCAGCGATGAAAGTGTCCCTGTTAGACTCATCCCCTGCCTGACTAAGCATCGGTTCCTTCTCAGCATGCTCTGGATGCATTCTAGGGCTTGGAAGATCCTTGGGGCCGACGGACAAGTCCGAAAAGCTCGACTCTGAAGATCCATACCCAAGGAAACAATGGTCTGGGATGGAACTAGCTGAGACTCCTCAAAATTGACCAGGAGGCCCAGTTCCTTGGTCAGAACCATAGTCCATTTGAAAATCTCCAGACAGCGACGACTTGTGGGAGTTCTTAAAAGCCAGTCGTCTGACGGAGCCGGACACAAGATCATGATACTGCTGCACAGTCTATAAACTGTCAATCATGGGCAAGCGAGGAAGTACAGTGACAACCCGAATCTGTCTAGACTATCTGGGTCGTACAGACAACTCCTTAACGGGTTGCTGAGGTAGCCGCACTGCGTCACAACAAGTCCCTTCTGTTGGTTGTTGAACGTCTTCCCCGTGACACATTGACTCCGTAAACAAAAAATCCTCTAACAAGGACTAAGCTTGGACTGCATGTCATGCAACACAGCTCAAGGTCTATGGGAGCAGGTGTGGTAACAGACGGGATTAGCGGCTGAAGTGGAACCATTACCTTCCCTGTAAGCATGTTATGCTTAAATAAAAGTCCATAAGAGGTTATGCAGCTAAAGGCTCCCTCCAAATGACAGAGTCCTCAAGGGAATATCAGAAGGAGGGAGAAAAGAACTTTCTCATCTACAGGGACCTTATCCTAGAAAAGCTAAGTTCTCTGAGTGAGGGTTCACTGGTGCAAAAGCAGCAGACTAGAAGGCAACGTTATGAAACTGCTTGACAGTCTAGTGAGTTGGCAACAACCCAAGATATGTTGAGAAGCATGCGGTAAGGTATGCAGAGTATGATGAATGCAGAGTATGCTGTATGCAGAGCATGCTGTATGAAGAGCATGTTGTATGCAGAGCATGCTGAATGCAGAGCATGTTGTATGCAGAGCATGCTGAATGCAGAGCATGCTGTATGCAGAGCATGTTGTATGCAGAGCATGCTGAATGCAGAGCATGCTGAATGCAGAGCATGTAGTAAGCAGAGCCTGCTGTAAGCAGAGCCTGCTGTAAGGAAAGCAGAGCGTGTGCATGGCGTTTAACATTCTCAGAAATTCCATGACCAGTGCTAGAGTGCTTTATGCATGCTTGCATGGGGTTTAAAAATCAACATAATGTTTACCTTACATTCATAACTCATGATTCATATTTTTGCCATGGTTTGAAAATGGAGGTAAGGTATGCTGAACAGCAGAGTCAGAACGAGCTGGAACAACAACAGTGGAAGGTGCAGAAAGTTCCTGTTCCTGTGGTATGAGTGGAGCGTGAAGAGACCGAGGTTGCGCAGAACAAGGTAAAGTTCCCGCAAGCAGAGGTGTCTGAGGCGCAGGATCAGGGTGCACGGGTTGAGCTCGGTGCAGCAGCTGAGGAGACTGACTCACAGGTGGAAGAGGTTGTACCTCCACCGAGAGTTGCACCACCGGTGGAGCAGCCAGGGGAGGAGGAGGAAGAGTGGAGTAATCCTCCTGATCCCAAACCAAAGGTTGCCTTAAAGAAGGCTGAGGCTGAACAACACTGGGAACAGCGAACACAGAAAGAGGTTCAACATCGTACGCCTGGCAGATGGTGCTGCGACTGGGTGCAGCGAGTGCAGGCGGGTTGAGCACAGGCTAAACGGGTGCAGGTGGAGGTGCAACACTCTCAGCCCGACACTCACGCAACAGGTCCGAAAGCTGTGCTTGCATGGACTGTAGTAGAGTCCACAACATCGTACGCCTGGCAGATGGTGCTGCGACTGGGTGCAGCGAGTGCAGGCGGGTGCAGCACAGGCTGAACGGGTGCAGCCGGTTGGTGCACCACCGGTGCAGGCGGGTGCAGCACAGGCTGAACGGGTGCAGGCGGTTGGTGCACCACCGGTGCAGGAGGAGGAGGAGGTGCAACACTCTCAGCACGACACTCACGCATCAGGTCCGAAAGCTGTGCTTGCATGGACTGTAGTAGAGTCCACAACATCGTACGCCTGGCAGGTGGTACTGCGATCAGGTGGAGCGAGCATAGGCGGGGGGAGTGTAGGCGCACTCTCAGCCCGACAAACTGATGACTGAGGAGAGTCAGAGCTAACCCAATGACTGCATCCGGGTTGTTGAACTTTACTTCGTACGTCTGGCATAGGTCTGGACTTACGTTTAAGAGGTCTTGAGACCTGAGACCAGCGTTACTCTGCCTATATTTTCTCCTCTAAATCTCTTCTGCAGACGAGCAAAATAAGGGCTCAATCGTCTGCGGGTGGGAGTGACGGTCTCGGTAAGACACGCCCACAACCACCGAGGATACTTCTGTGCGCCGAACAAGGCCTGCCGAACCCTTTTGTCCTTCGACATTGCTTCTCCCCTGGGCTTGGGAGCTTGCAAGAGGTCCCGGACTGGGAGGACGACTGGCGCGCACAAAAGTACCCTCACGCATAACACTGACATACTTTGCGCTAATCACTTATCACTTTGATTTCTGTTTGCACTTATTTCACTGAACTCGAAACTTTAAGTGGTTTGTACCTGAAACACGCAATTCTATCCTTCTCAAAAGTTAGTAATTGCGAAAACAGAATTACAATGTAACAGAAAAATCTAATGAAAGAAAATTCAGTGGCTGGAAAGAGACTAAACACTAGATCACTCTAGAAACGTTTAGTTTCTTCCCCTAAAGAGACTAGGGATAAGAGCAAAACGATAACGACGTTACTCGTACGCCTGGCAGGCTTGAGGGAAACGTTTATCCTCTTTCTCCCTCCGTCTCTATCTCTCTCTCTCTCTTGACTTAGAACCTGAGAGAAGAGCCCAATCATATATATCGTTAAAACATATTATTGTTAAAGGAAAAAACTGAAATATTTCCCAAAAAGAAAAGTTCCTTATTAGGATCAAAACCATTAAGTTAAGAAAGAATGAACAAAACGCTAGACACGGTTACTCTTACTGCAATGTGAAACCGTGAACATTCTTTCTCTATCGTAACGATAGAGTGCAAGTTGAAACGTTCTGAACGTCAACAACTGCCGAGACAAACAAAACGTTAGTTCAACTTTGAAAAAGTACGAGACTATCAAAGAAATTCTTTCAAAGACCTTAAAATAGCATAATATGTTAACAGGTAAAACCGAAATGACGGGCTCACGATAATTAACTTCGGTACCAAGAAAAGACCGCCTACTATTAGGAAGGTCGAATATAAAAAAATATAAAAATTAATTTTAATAAGTTTATAATAAAAGGAAGTTAATCGAAGAGGCCTATAAGAGGCGGAGAGATATAAAATAAATCTATAACTTTTGTTAAGCAAAATTAAGAAAAAGAGTCTATACTCTCTTAGACACCAACACTTCCGTCTAAGGGAAGGGTCGGCCATTGAAAGGTGAACGAGAGTTCATACTCTCTTCGTCACCAAAATTAATCAAATTAATTCCAAAAGCTAACTAAGCTAAAATAGAAGTTTCCAGTAAAGCGACAGCCGAAATCAAAGAGAAATACTTCACCAAAGTCGTGAAAATACTCCAAGAACATAAGCGTATCCCAGAACGTCTTGTCAGAAGCACGACAGAGGAATAATTGAGGAGGTGTCAACAAGAAGTACTTGAGTACCTGGCCACAGGTGGCGCTGGTAAGTACACCCCCTTCTAGTATTGTGATAGCTGGCGTATCCCTCCATAGAATTCTGTCGGGCAACAGAGTTGACAGCTACATGATTATCGGGTAAGTTTAATATTGAAAAAGAGCCAATTCAAGATAAGGGCCACCACAAGTATGGAGGGATATAAAAATAAAACGTCTATTGAGGAAAATTACCCAGCCATACTTTCGGACAGAAACAAGAGTCGAAGAGATTGTCTACATCGAGAAACTTACGAAGAGCGACAAACTTGCACTTGGAGATGTTCAAGAAAAGTCTGTACCCTCCTAAGGCCTTTAGTACTACAAACAAGTAACTACAAAAATCCCATGGTTGGGAAAAGTCACATCCTCAACGGCCTTCTTCATAACAAGATTCTCTCATTTTTATTACAATAATGAACTTTGTAGCTGACCTAGAATATGCTAATGACACTGTCCTTATTGGCAGAACACCACGGGACTTACAAAGCTTGCCTACCAGAATGCATGAAATATCACAAGAGGTTGGTCACAGGATAAATAGTATAGGCAGAGATGATGAGAAGGGAATATGCAATGGAAGATGAAATATCATTGGAAGGAGAAAGGATTAATGAAGTGAAATCATTTAAATATTTAGGAACAATAATCTCTAATACATGATCTTTAGAATTGGAGTTAATTAAAGATTGAAAAAGGCAAATCAGACAATAGCTAGGTTAAGTAAAATTTTGAAATCAAATCGCCTGAAATCACAAAAAAAAATTAGGCCATGTACCTCTTTAGTGAGATCGGTGTTACTGTATGGACACGAGTTGTGGTATAACAATGAAACAATATCCAACAGATTTTGGAGATTTGAGAACAAAGCCCTCAGAAGAATACTGGGAGCTAAATGGCAGGACAGGATAAGAAATTAAATTATAAAAGAAGTGGACGAGATCATGGTGAGGGGTAGATGGAGATGGTTTGGACATGCTCTTCGCATTCCCCAAGAGAGATTACTTCACCAAACTTTCAATTGGGCTCCACAAGGCACTAGAAGAGTTTGAAGACCCAGGCCTATGAAATGTGAAGTAGGAGATGATGAATGGAGAAGTATTGAATTAAAAGCTCAAGACAGAGACGACTGGCAAAATCTAACCAAGGCCCTTTGCATCAATAGGAGTGGGAGGAGATGATGAGGATGAAAGAACTTTAGGGGGTTTTTTATCAAAGAACCAAGTAAAATAAAATCCTTTCATGGAGAAAAGTGATAGCCTTAACCAAAAATATGCAAAACCCAAAATCCACTTCTAACATCCATGTCTGTCAGGAAACATGCAAAACCCAAAATACACTTCTAACATCCATGTCTGTCGGGAAAACTCACATACATGTACTGCCTCCCACTGGATCCCAAGGGGCACTCATCTCACTGAGGTGGCTTGACTGAAACCAACAGCTTCCTAAAAGATCCTTACCTTTTGGCAGTACAAAAGAGGTTGGGGGCTCTCTCAGAAAATATTTTTGGCCAGAGCAGAAAGATCTTCCAGAACTTTCCTAGAAATCTGCTCCTTAATGAATTGCAATCTTGTTTCCACAGTAGGGGCTTGGGAGGGAAAATTTCTTCACCAATAATAGGTAAACTCCAGTCTTCAGGACTTTGCCCACTTAAATGTTCTTCCTAAAGTCTAACGTTGCACCTACTCCTCGGACTTCGTGAGCATACGCCTGTACCTGTTCCTCCAGCTCTCTTGCTGCCTGGGTTTGTGATCTGGTAATTGTCTAAAACCAGAAGGAGATGAGGTTTCTGGAGATTTTTTTTTTTATCCTGTCAAGAGCTAATTTAGAGGTTCTATATCTGTGGTCTGAGGGTTTGAGTCAGTCTTAGTGCCCTCACATGGCAAAAATAAATATCGTCTGGATTGTCGGCTGAAAACGTGCTTCCCTAAGTGAAGAGATCGACAAAGATTCAAACTGCATTTACGTACAAATTTTGAGTTTACACTATAAACTCAGTAACGGAGAACACCGAAAGCTTTCTCCAACCCTCGGAATGACTAATTAGATACAATTTACCGTGCAGCTCTCCCCCTCTCTTTAATGAAACCAGGGACAATAAGACCCCCACCTTGAAAATTGAGTTTTCGTCCAAAGCCTGCCTTAATGGTTTGTAGGGAATCTATCCAGGGTCCTCAGAACTTGGGTCGCATTCCACACTGGGGGTTTGAGTTCTCACAGAGTGGGACTGCTCAAAGCTCTTCAAGAGCATTGCAAATTCGCAAGACGAGGACAGGTCTACGTCTCTTGGTCTAAAGACTTTCTCTGTAAAAACCCAAGGAAGTCTGCAACCAGTTGAACAGATTCCGAGAGGAGAATTACTCCTTCCACAGCAAACAGAAAATGGTCCACTTTTCCAGGTAGAATGTCGTGGAGGACTTCAAAGGTATTCAAACATCTGAGCGGTGCTTTGTGAAAACACTTTCGCGCGAAGATGATGTTGGATAGATTTCCCAGGGATGTCACTGAATTGTGGTGGCTCTAAAGGTGGGGCTGACTAAGTAAGTTGGGCCAAATGGACAACTCCTTCAAACACCAATCAGAAAAATCCTTGTGTCAAGAAGAATCTCGCCGACAGTTCAAGTGCAATCGTCAGTGACAACTCATGAGCCTGCATGGCCAAATCGCAGAGGTGCTGTGAATCAGTACCTCCTTGCTTGTTGATGTATGCTACTACAGTTGTGTTGTTGCTCATCAATGCTACAGAGTAGAATATCAGGTCTAGCTGGAATGACTACAGGGCCATAAGTGCTGGTTTCAGTTTTTTTTAAGCTAAGCTACAACCCTAGTTTTGTCGTAGCCAACTCCTCCATCTGGATTGTAGGCATCCCTCCAGCAGTGGTACTGTGGGGGCGGGGGGTAGTTGCACTCTGTTCAAAAAGGGCGCCTGATGTTGCGGTCCCTATCTGGGGGTAGATTATACCAGGTGGGAGCTGTCTTTCATAGTCGTCTGATGTGCTTGTCTCACTATAGGAGACGGTTTATATTGGCTAAAAGTGGATGAGACCTGTGGCTGTGTAGGGGGGAGCCTTGTCTCACCGTCATCCAATTTTCAGCTATTGCATCCACATCTGCCATTAGAAACCTGGTGGGGCCCTTAACGGAGGCATTCCTTAGCTATATTACCTCCTTGCAAGTGATTTACCTCTTGAATTTGAGGCAGCAGCATCGTGCCTCTTCAAGACTCACTTAGTCCACTGACTTTGCAGGTTGATTAGTGAGGAATTCTACAGCCCTAGCCCTGGTGAGAACATTCTTTAAAAGCCTTATGCTTATTAGGATCCGTGAGATCTTCCATGTTGGCATGGAAACCAACAGAGTTTGACTAGTTGTTCACTCAGAAAGCTGTCTGGAGGTTTGCCATACCCGTGCTCACCACATTCAGAGCATCAGAAGCTGCAAAGAAGACAGGATGGGAGGCCGGAATACCATGTACTCGAGCAGACATCACAGGGTCGGGTGGCATGGGATAGGGGAAGACTCCTCAAGTTTTATAATACTTCCTTTGGTATGTAAACGCTGGATAAATGATCTTAGCGGATCTCCTAGCCCCCAGTAAGTATTTTCTCAACAACACCTTGGCATCGACTTTATCTAGAGCTTATGAGGCCAAAATTAACCAAAAAAAATTCTAACCACAGCCTGTCGGCCAAGGGACCCTACAAACCCTACCAACAGCTGCCTTCCTCCCCTTTGGGATGGGGGATGCAAGGAGCCTGTTTGACTGTTTACTGTTCTCCTTTCTGATGCAGGAGAGCACCTACAGAAAGGTGGTCTCTAATTTGCTCTTCTCTGTATCAGGGGCCTTCAGATATGCTGGCTGATAGAGAGCAGCGTCAGAGGTGGTGGAATCATTATCAAATTCATCTGTCTTTTCACTCTCTAACACCATTCCCGGCCGGTGTCGAGGGGGTCATAAGAGGAGATAAGAATTTCCCTCTTCTTTCCATTATGGGGAGCAAGATCTGGAGGGACCTAGTACCATGCCCTTCCGAGGTGAAACGGACACCTCCAACAGCTGGACTTCTTGAAAAGTCCTAGAGTTAATAGTAAGACAGACAGCCTGTCTTATAAAGTCTTTACTACCTCTAGAGAGTTATGGAGTCCTTTGACTGGCCAGACAGTACTACATTTCATCCCCCTCTCTGGTTATGGTTCACTTTCCCTTTGCCTACACATACAAAGAATAGTCTGGCCTATTCTTTACAGATTCTCCTCTCTCCTCATACACCTGACAACACTGAGATTACCAAACATTTGTTCTTCACACAAGGGCTTAATTACTGTACTGTTATTGTTCAGTATCTTCTACTTTTTGGTAAGGGTAGAAGAGACTCTTAAGCTATGGTAAGCAACTCTTCTGGTAGATGGACACTCCATATCAAACCATTGTTCTCTAGTATTGGGTAGAGCCAGGGCCTCTGTACCATGGTCTTCCACTGTCTTGGGTTAGAGTTCTCTTGCTTGAGGGTACACTACTCTGTTTAGTTTCTCTTCCTTTTATTTTTGTTAAAGTTTTTAGAGTTTATATAGGATATATCTATTTTGATGCTGTTACTGTTCCTAAAATATTTAATTTTTCCTTGTTTTCTTTCCTCCCAAGGTCTGCTGGCAACCCTGGGCTCATAGCATCCTGCTTTTCCAACTAGGGTTGTAACTTAGCAAGTAATAATAATAATACATTGAGCATCCACTGGAAGTTCAGGAGGAGGCTGGTGGGAGCCCTCCTTTCCTTGAAACCTTCAATTCGGTTTTAGGGCGAGTCTGCATTAGCCCAGAAGAGTGCTGTCAGGGAAGTTCATCCTCTTGCCTCTAAACATTAGGAGACCTGGAGCCCCTATGGGCCCTAGGGACAATTCTCAAGTCTCATAATTGAAGATTAATACTCTGAGGCACTCGTGTCCTCATGCCCTTGAAAGCTCGAGGGCTCTAGGTGGCGATCCAGCCCCTAGGAGAAGTCTTGAATTCTCTTGGACCCCTACTAAAAATGAGTTTCCTTCTGCATCTGTGGAAACTTTTAGCTTATAGTTCAAGGATAATTGCACCAGATATCTGTGACAGGTAGCTCAGCTGTTGTCTACCTATCTTAATGTAAGGGGTAGCAGTAGCAAAGTGCGCTATTGAATAAGGTGCATCCTCTCTCCTCAGGTCTAGCAGGTATGTGCTGAACCAACTGGGATGCCTGCACTGGTAGAGTGCTGCACTTGGGAGCAAGAGCACTCGTGTGGTCTAGAGCAAATCAATGGTTCTCATAGCGATCATACTCGCTATAGGTATCAGGAGACAGAGAGCATTTGTAGACGCGCTTCTAATAGTGTTGATGTGAGAGCTCAGAAGAGTTGGGGTGCGCTGGTGCTTCTGAGCAGTCTGTAGGGTTGGTGGGTACCCTAAAAGTCAGAACAAGTATTTGCGATGTGTTCTCCATCAGGCTCTAAATAACCGAAGGGCTCAAAAGGTGCTAGTGAGCTGAGAGAAGCATTGCTCATCAACACGTATCTCCCATAGGAAGAGCATACAGGAAGAGCACTCCTAAGAATGTCTTCAGCAGGGCCCTCAACTGGAAGAGTACCTATAAAGGTAGTGGGCTCTCTGAGGACCTGAAACCAAAAAGGAGGACTATCTTCTCGGCTCTGCTGGGAGACAAGCCAATGGTGTCCCCAACAGAAGACACCACAGGAAAACGTATCCATGTTCCTGTGCGTGACGTCTTTACAGGTAATGGGCAGGGAAGGTCGTTAGACGCTTCCACACACCAGCTTGCAACACCTGCGCCATAGAGTAGTTGCATTTAAATGCCAGGGACGTGCTTATGCTCCTGACGTCATGAGGTTGACAAGGAGGAGGAAAGTCAGGATTCAATGCATGGTCAATGACCCTGCAAATCTAGCCTGAGATGGTACTCTTAGTGACCCTCCCTGTGCTAACAAAGAATGCTGACACACGGGGACGAGCTGCTGGTGAGCGTGTAAGGTAATACAGTATCTTAAACTCCTAACTGGATAAAACAAAAGTTGATCTGGATCATCAGTTACAGAACGAAGACTCGCAATCCAAAAAGGCCCATATCTAGGATCCACTACTCCTGGATTTGAGTCTTGGCAACAAACTCAGGGATAAAGCCGGGTGTCACTTCCCCCATCCCCCTGAATGGGCAACGTCGTAGAATAGACCATGAAGTTCATTAACACTCTTTACAGAAGCTAGAGAGAGTAGGGAAACCGTCTTCCAAGTGAGGTGGCAATCTGTTGCCTGGTATAATGGATCATAGGGAGCATCCTTCAGTGATCGAGGGATGTGAACCACGTTCTAGGGAGGAGGTCTAATTTCCGACTAGGGACAAGTGATCTCATAGCTTCATATGAGAAGAGTTAACTCCAGCGAAGAGGAAAGATAGACTCTTTTCAGTCTTACGGCCATTCTTAAGGTTGAGCGGTAGCCTTTCACTGGCGGGACCGAGAGTTTTCCCTCTCAAAGGCATACAAGGAACTGCGCTATTACTGGAAGAGTGGCATCGAGGGAAGAGATACCCCTTCCATGACACTTTGCCAGGTAGACTGTTGCAGAGTATCTTCGAAGGTATACAGACATCCTTCTCACAACTTATTGCAAAAAGCCTCTCTGAAAAGGAGTGAAGACAAAGAGAAGCTACTGCCTTGTGAAAGATGTTCCCGTGCGGTTGTCAGAGTAGATCTTGTCATGGAGGGAGTTCTTTAAGGAGCACTATCAGGAGCAGCAGAAGGTCCGGGACACCATTCTGCATTATGCCATAACCGAGCTATGACCGTCATAGATAGGTTATTGGATGTTCTGGTTTTGTCAAGTACCCTTCTCATCAGACAGGACAGGGGGAAAGGGACGTCCTGAACAGGTCCACACTAGGGGAACCCCCCTCCCCCCCTTTGTTGGCTATCAGATAATTCAAAGACCATTAGGAGCCCACTAACCGAGTCACTGCTCAGATTTTCTTTGAGAAAATTCCTCTTACCTGGAATGAAGCGAGCTGATTGAGACAAATATTCTTCTGTTGATCTTAGCATCTCTACTGCTAAATGGCACAGGGGCTGCAAAAAGGTACCGCCTAGTTTGTTTATACACACCCCTACCTGTACTGTGGTGGTCAATCATCGGCACCACAGAGTGACCTGCCAGGAACTGTTGAAGATCTAGAAAGGCTGCTCTCATCTCTAAGAGATTTCTGTGCTGGTACCTTTCAGACTTGACCATAGGCGGGGACCATGTGGTGCAGCATATAGGCCCCTCACCCTTCTTTTGATGCATCTGTATAGAGCATCAATTCTAGGGGAGGGAGGAGAAGGTCTATCCCTCTGCGGAAGTTCTCTTCTGTTACCCATCACTGAAGACCTGTGCTCTGCTCATATCCCATTAGAACTACAGTATCAGGGAAGCCAGAATGCTGGCCCCACCTGGATTTCAGTTGCCATTGAGAGATTGAACCCTGAGGCTACCATTGGGATCTTGACAGACCAGGGAGGCTATGCGACCTAGGAGAGACAACCACTAAGGGGCTGGAAGCTCTTCACATCTGAGGAAGGGGCTTCCTACCTCCCTAAGTTTATGTACACGTCAGATGGAAAAACTTCCCTAAGTTTAGTGTATTATCATACACAGGTATACCAGTCTGAAAGGGAAGGAGTGATGACTTCTCGAGATTTATCACAAGATGTTGAGTGACTAGCACAAGCACAAGCAGATGAGTGACAACCCCAAAGAGACCAACGATCACAAACAGGAAAACAACGAGAAGATCACCAATCTCGCAAACTGGAGCACTGCCTGACGGAGGACGAACGTAAAGGACTATGATCTCTGGAAGACGAAGAGGTCCGTCAATGATGGGATGACTCATCGAAAGCAGGAGGTTGTCGAAAAGGGGGCAAATGGGTGCGAGGGTCACAAACAACACTGAATGAAACAGAGGAAGGCGAGAGATGGGCTTCGTACACGGCCAGTGCGTCGACAGAAGAGACGGCAACAACAAGATCCCTCTGGGCACCCCACTGAAAGAGCTAAAGGAGGACTTTATTGGAAGGAGGTCCAGCCATACGCAACGACAGTCAATCCTAAATCACATCAAAGTGAAAATGGCTTGCCCGAGGGAGGGGGCAAAGGTTTTTCTCTAGGGGAAGCAACAACGTCCTTGGTATTACGAAACCAAAAGTGTCTCTCTTAGCCTTCTTTTGCCAATGCCTAAAGCTCTCTCATTGGGAGGCAAACCACTCCCTACACTCGTCGCAGGTGGGACCCTGCTTTCAATGATGCCCCCTCAGATAGGATACAAGGAGGGGAGTTCGGTCTCGACTGAGGTCGTGAAGTGCGACCTTCAGGTCCTAGATACACGCGCATAGGGTGCATCAAAGAAAACAATCACAATGGAAAGAAAAAGCAGTTTGAAAGCAATGGTCTGTATGGCTAAGTCTTAGTGGGACCAGAGAGCGGACATGTCCATTCTCTCCAGAGCCAAAAGAAATGCGGTGAAAAATCACTGATGTGCGAGTGAGTGGGGGTACCCCGGTTACCCCAGATACCCCCTTCACTCTCCCACTAATTAGTGGCTAGGTGGTTGCCACCTCGCATTAAAGTCTTAATGGCTAGTCTTCAGGCTTCGCTGAAAGATAATCCCTATTAAACAGTGCAAGCTTTGTTTAGTGATGGAACAAATATATCGCCAAAATAATGACCTACGGGGCTTGTTAGCACAGCACAACATGTACTGTTTGCCAGGACATGGGAGCAGTGAGGTAGTGTTAATCTTGCGAGCATAGCAGGCCACAAAAAAGCAAAAAACCATTAGAAGTTCAAAATTATATCCCCGACATAATGACACACACACTCTCACTCTCTCTCATGCCATGTAATATCTCAATTGAGCACAGAAGATGGTAATGTATGTCACAAATCGCAGTTTCTTTCAGGATTTACCTTTTTTCGTATTTCACTTGTTTGGGAGATTTAGCAAATAATATGCGAGACTAATAACATATTAAAAAAAATGCAATGCAGAGGCCACAAAACATGAGCCACAATAAGGCGAGGGAATACTGTGATGCTAATCTTTTTAGCATAGGGAAGCACGTGGAGCAAAACCATTAGAAGGACGTGAAGTTAACCAAAGGTAATTATGATGTAGTACTTTAATTTTAAACCACTCCCATGAACCATATATTTCTCAAACTGTTCATCTTTATTTTGCATTTCTGATCCTTATATTACTGCAAATCATTTGTTTTTGTCATTTCCCCACCCAAAAAATTACAAATTTGGAAGTAATTAGTATTTTCCCTAATGATACAAACCTGTAGCTATTCATAGGGGATATTACTCATTAACACTAAACAGTGGACTTTTAGCAAAGGATAACCACTCACCCGATAGTTAGCAGGGGGTAGGGGGTAGTATCTACCCTATTCACTCACACACCTAGGCTAGGCTATGAACCAGCTTTGCTTGGAGGTAGGATTTCGAGGGGGACTGGTGCTGTAGGGGCAATTTCTATAAATAGCTACAGGTTTGCATCATTAGGAAAAATCACAAATTTTAAGTAATTTGTATTTTTCCTAACAATACTTACCGAGAAACACTTTCTTAGGAGGTTACTGGTAACTCCTCTCCGACGACCAGAGTTTTACGTAGTTTACCCTACTTCCATGTTCTATACTGTCCTGATTAACGGGAGAGAACGTGACCTGGGGGCAATACCCGATGAAGATCGCGTGGCTTGAGAAGGACTCGGAAAAATACAAATTAAAGAGGAGGGGATCCGTCACGGGACAACCTCTCCGAGGAAAAGAAGAAGGGAGTTATTTCTTTGATAAGAACATCATTGATGTCCACAGCATCCCTTTTCCAGCCATGACCAAGAAGCATTTTCTTGGTGATGCTAGGTACAAAATGTCCACATCTGTGCTAGAGCAGCTGGAGAAGATGATCCAGCACCAATCTCGGTGGTGTTGCTAGGCAGTCACCCGTCCATGTATTGACCAGACCCAACATTGCTTGTCTTCACTGATCAAACAAGAAGCGGTGTTTCCAACATGGTATGGCCGCTCAAGATAAGGGTTAGTCGAATATGCTTCTCCTCAAGAGAAACCCGCTGAATTCAATCCCCTGGAACAGTGGGAAGAAAAACCCCCACGGGGTTATGACTCTTGATGCAGGTAAGAAGGGCCGAGAAGAGGATCCATGGAATTGACCCAAGAACTGTGAAAGAGATCCAACAAGTTCTCGGACTTGAGGAGAGAGGGGAAGCAAATAACTCCAATGGATTATATTCGCTAGATTTGTTAAGAGTCATCAGAGAGGAGGCAGAGGTGAGTGGTCGGAAGACTTCTATTGCAGCAACCACTGTGTAGAACTGTGTTCTACCTGCCTGGGGGCGGCGTACAGGAGAGGACGCATGCGCAACTAAGGAACCTCATTCATTTAATGAAAATTTCCACTTGTAAGGTAACCATGTACCAAAAGGATGAGACAGGGAGCAGAAAAGGTAACCTAATCCCTTCAGACACATAGCCTGTCAGCCTACTAGTAATAGTACAGTATAAGTGGTAATAGCTGTAATTGTGGTCCTATTAAACGTTCGTAAGGGATGAAAATTTGAGGGTGCTGACGAGAACTGGCTAGCCGATGGATGCATCAGGAAACTGATAGCATAATACTTGTGTGAAAAAACAAGTCCTCAGTGGCGAGAAAGGTATTAAGCACTGAGGTTGACACTTTAGCTTTACCCCTCTTATCGCAGGGGAGAGCTGGATTAGGTTCCAGGAGGGGAGAGTGCTAAACTCCCTCAACTTAATGTCGTGGTAAGCACTACAAGGGTAGTTCCATTTGCAGAAAAACAAAGGTTCTCTGGTCTACCGTTGAAGTTCTCTTGTCATAAAGAAGAGAAGAATCACTTAAATACTCTTAAGCAATCGACAAAGCCAAAGCAGTAAAGCACTTTGCAAAAGACACAAAGAGCAGGAGGGTCTCACTAGGAAGAGCAGAGCACATGCTTGAAGTAAGGATCACAGCCGGAAGAGATCTTCAATCCTTATCAGAGAAGATCTCCGAAAAAAGGGGTAGGAGAAACCCACCCCAAGAGGTAAGACTTCTGTGATTCTTCGATGGCTGTCGGTGAATCTTCCAGCTAGCGGGAAACAGTCGGATGTTGCTGGAACCCAGGAACCTGGAGGAGAGCTTAAGAGTGGTCGCACGTTAACGGGCGATGGCAATTTGTCAGGTGACGAGGTGATGCCGACCGCCGAGGAGCTGGCAAATAATGGGCAGCTGATGAACGTCGAGCAACTGGTGAAACCCCGAGCAGCTGGCAAACGACAAGTAGCTGGCTGCCAACAGCATCGGGTGTTCCCTGGCAGTCACCCATCTCAGTACTGATAGGATAATGAAGAGAGACTGAGGAATGACGAGCAGCTGACGAACCACGAACAGCTGGTGTGTGACGAGTGACTGGCGAACGCCACAAGGCTCGTGAACAGAAGGTCAAAGGAGATACCAAATAATGAGGCTAGTGTTAAGACGCACAGACTGTAGGAGAGACTGTCGATGATGATCTCATGATGGCGAAAAAATAAGAAGAGTCACTTGGTGACTAGTGACGCCCTCTAGAAGGACAATCTCGACTAAAGGCGAGGCGAGGGGTGAAAGTCACGGTGACGAGTGACGGACAAGCGAAGCCCTCCTGGCCCCGCAGCTGGAGTAAGACAATCACCTGAAGGCGAGTAGCAAGAAACTGACGGTTGCGGGATAAATGCTACCAATATCGCGAGATATGAAGGTCACAAAGCAATGAGTGATGATCGTCCGAAGACAATACGAACAGCTGGCGAGGGACGACGAGCCGACTAGTGACGAGAGCACGAAGGAGCAGCGTGACAGCCCTTGACGAGGTTGAAGAGACGCCTCCTTACCGCAGAAGGTGGAGAACGTCCAGGGTAGCGAGGTGTAATGAACTCTGACGACACTTGACCACCTGTTCCAACAACTTTGTAGACATCTCCCCACTGCTGGACAAGCAGGGGGAATGCCTTTCTTAGCTCTTGCAGCCTCAGCCACTCCCTCTAGAAATTTTCCTCTCCAGGAGGACTTAGTGCCTTTCCCGTCTGGTCAGCAAGGTCTTTTTAGACAGCAGTGTTTGCTGCTGTCTTGTTCGTCATGATCTTTACTGGACGGGACTGCTGAGGAGCTAGTAATTTATAAGACTTGGATGTCAAAGCCCTAAAGAGGAGGGAGTCCTGGTGAGACTTCCTTCACCTCTCAGCACCATGTTCCACATCTTTTTGCTCAAACAGTGTGTGTCCCTCTAAAGAGGAATTTCTGAGCATAGCGATCTCAGCATTCGGGAGTTGCTGATGGAATCTCTCTGGACACCGTATCTCGGCATTTCAGAATGGTGTTCGCCCATAGGTTCGAGACTTGATTGGCGAGAAACTTGATGGTGTAAGTGCCTTAGAAAAGGAAAGTTTCCATCACTTACCTGGTGCATTCTTTGGAGACATCCTCAGTTCGAACCAGGATTCCCAGGGGCCCCCACCACAGATCAAGCCATGAAGTAGCCTGCATGGCATACTTTGTGACATTCTACTGGTTGAGGATCTCTGATGCCTAGAACAAGACCTGACGGCTGGAGAGCCACTCTAGAGAGACACCTTTGGTGAACTCTTCCAGAGAGTGATGGAAAGGAAGAGCTGGACGAGGCTCGTCGAAGATCTCAAAATATCTCCTCTGCTGGACGCGACGAGATGGGAGAAGCTTGGCGGTAGAGCCGGATGGTTGGGAGGAAGAGAACTCTGAGAGCTGTTGGGCAATCTTAGCCCAGGCCGGGCACCCTTTAGCCCTTGAGACCAGGGCAAGACTGCACTGGTCTTAGATGGCTTATGAGTGCCAAAGACACAGTCTAAGACTGTTTCTCTGCCCTCTCTTTCGGGTATCTCCAGGTCAGTGAACCCGTTGAGTACCCTAAGTTGAGTCACAACTTGCCAGAATGCATGTTCTGACTCTTTCTGCTCCCCCTCTGGAGTGGGACTAGCAGCAAAGTCTCCTTCCTCCACCCCAAAGGTGGGTTGCGGGCATCCCTAGAGTGACAAGTGGTTCCTGTAGACCTGGAAGTCCATGAAGAGGACTTTGGGAGAGTCTTTGCATCCTTTGATTCCTTCCGAGGAAAGAGGTAGGACTTGATGCATCAAAGGCCGGATGGGATTGTCCCTCCTGACTTCCATCAGTGGTGGAGAACGCACGAGGAGAAACTTCCTCCAAAGGTGGAAGGGAGGAAGTTCGAGCCTCTTGTAACTCCCTCAGCAGAGGTGAGGTAGGAGTGTGTCTAGCAGGAGAGACAGGAAGTACAGGACTTGAAGGCCTAACAGGAGTTAGTTTCACCCTAGAGGATGTGATTGCATCTGAGACTCCTCGGTTCCTCTTTAGGGTAGAAGCCATGGTTCCTTGTAGTAGGTCAGCTGGTGCCTCTGGATGGGAGGTCAATGACGAGCGAAATGACATGGCAGGCCTGAAGGCTTGCACTACTGCTCTGACCATGGCTGCTTGTTGACTGATGCACCGTCAGTGATGGAGAACGCACGAAGAGAAACTTCCTCCAAATAGATGAGGTAGGAGAGTGTCTAGCAGGAGAGACAGGAAGGCCTAACAGGAGTTAGTTTCACCCTAGAAGATGTGATTGCATCTGAGACTCCTCTGTTCCTCTTCAGGGGAGAAGAAGCCATGGTTCCTCGCAGTAGGTCAGCTGGCGCCAATGGATGAGAGGTCAATGACGATCAAGATGACATGGCAGGCCTGAAGGCTTGCACTACTGCTATGACCATGGCTGCTTGTTGACTGATGCACTGTCAGAAGGATCCCCTCAAGGGAAAGGGACCAAAGGTTTCCTGTGAGGAGTCTCTACCGCTGTTTACAGAGGTGGGTCCGCCTTTGAAGATCGAATCTTCGGGATCCTGAGACCTCCTGTGGAAACTTCTTTCCCTTTTCCCGGTGGTCGCGCTATACTGTAATGCGTTAGCGGTGAAGGGAATGAGGCGATGGCGACTTGTCCCAATCTCTATGAAGTTCCTTATGGTGTTCTGAAGCCTGGAAAACCTGTTCTGAGGTTTGGCGTAAGTGCGCAGGCACGCTAGGGAGAGCTTGCACACAGGAGAGTGATGACACACAGTACGGCGCTGCGCAGGTAAATGTGAGTGCACAGGTGAGCGCCGAGACACAGAACATCGCTGCACATAAGAGCGCAGCTGCGCAGGCAAACGCCGGTCCTTAGAACTGTGAGAATCTGCTGGAGAGTGCTGACGACCAGGAGAGTGCTGGAGCATTGGAAGGCTAGTGCTGATGCAACGAATGGAGCTGAAGCGCTGGAGAGCGATGACGCTCTGGGAAGGGTTGAAGTGATGCTGGTGAGAGCAGTTGCACTGAAAGGTGCTGGCACGCTGGAGAGCATTGGGGGTGTGGCTAAACGCTTAGGAGGTGCAGCACAAGCAGTCAGATCATGAACAGGAGTCAGGAATGGTGAAGGCAGGTCGACATGAAGGAAGGACTGGAAAAGGGATGTGCCCTTTGGAAGGGCGAGCATCCTCCAACTGGGATCACGAACAATCCACAGAAAGGTCCAGGAACAGGCGAAGGTCGAGGGCTGGAAGACGGCTGAAGCGGAAGCTCCTCTGCGGGACGCGGCTGCGAGGATGAGGCACCTTTTCACCGATGGTGAAGGGCCACCTCTAAGGCGAAGCCGAGGGCGAGCTCTGCATCGAAGACGCCCTCTAGAAACCGGAGGGGTCAGCAAGTTGACCTTTAGAAGCAGCAGTCCTCTGCAGAGGAGTCTCTATGAGTGAACTTTCCAGAGGAGGAGAAACACTCGCAGGAGAGATAGAAGAAAGACTAAGTTCCTCCCTCGAAGGATGAACAAGAACGAGAGTAACAGAGTCGGCAGCAACAGCTGGAGAGTCTGAAGATGCAGAGGTGTCAGCAGCGGCCACAGAAGACGCCTCAGATACTACAACGTTGACGCACGACAGAGAATCTACCTCCGAAGTCAAAGACAGGCTGTGCTCTAGCACCACAAACGATGAAGCGCAGCATGGAGTCCTTGGAGGGCAGACCTGAAAGCCCCAAGGACAACCACCCCTGTAAAAAGGAGACAGAGACAAGGCCTCACCCGGGGGAAGAGGTATGGCCGCTTTGCTAGGGGAAACAACACCATCTCTCGAGGACAGGTTGGCTGTAAATTAAAGGGTGTACGCTACTACTCAATGGTCTCTAGGAAGAGACCGAACGAGCAGGAGCTTCGGAGGAAGGTTGAAAAGTGGAGAAAAGGGTCTTGGTTTTTTCCCCTTCCAAAGAAACCTTCGAAGGAGAAATATCCCGCTTTGACTTCTTCTTCCGGCGTCGCCCAAACCTTTCCCACTGGGAGGCAGACCACTCCCGACACTCACTACACCTGTTGTTACCGTCACACCGTTCACCTCTGCAAGCGGAACAAAGGGTTTGTCGATCAGTGTCCACGGCTGACGTGAAGGTTCCGCAGGGTCGACTTTCAAGTCCAGGGCAAGTACACATGGTCGCATATGTCAACACACACACATTAATAAATCAGAATGTAGAAACAATAGCAATTAATGGCAGTCCAAAAATAGGCGAAGGATGAAGAACAGCAACGACCATACACAATCCGAGCCAAAAGCAAAGTGAGCAAAATCACCAGTAAGTGAGTGGGAGCGGTAGCAAGCTATCCCCCCTACCGCAGCTAACTAGCGTAATGGGTAGTTAACCCTCGCTAAAATTTCAATGATTCGTCCTATCAGCTTCGCTTAAAGTAATAAACCCTAATAAATAGCGTAGGTTTGTATTCCAGTTACGGAATAACTAACCTTTCCTTCTCTATACATTATCCCTTGCATACATAATAAATCCACGAAACTTTAAACAAAATATTTGCATCCTATTACACCAAAATATTTATTTCCCTCTTTTGTTTACATTTTACAACCCACACGTACCTGCTTCTATCTGTATGTTTGTAGACACCTTGTTGTGCAATAACTTTATACTTCCTATGCACTAAACCTTCTCCCACTTCCTTCCTACCTTAATCCTCTTTAGTTTGTTTGTGCATAACTCCTCCTACATTCTCCTACCATATGATGAGGTTTACTATATTTGGGCATGATTGTATGCTTAAGTGAGACATAGGCAGTTCTGTGACACCTGCCCCATTTTCTTAGGAGGAAGACAGTTCCTTCGTAATTCCATTATGTGTTGGTTGTGCATTATGGAGCCCAACATAACTAAGTGTAATGGCTGCCATTATGGCTAATGGATGCTATAGCCAAGTTTCATGGTGGGTATTATGGTACACCTAGTGCAGTGAACAATTCTTAAAAGCTCATTGAGCTACCCTTTAAAGTTTAAAGTCTTCCAAGTGCAATTCTGTGTTAGCTTTTAGGGAAGACCAACATATTTCCTACTGTAACTAAACTGTAGGGATTGCCAAGGCAAAAAAAAAATAGTGACAGCTGCAGTTATAGTGTTAGTTCATAAAAAGGAACGTTCCTAGGTGTGACCTTGGTAGGTTTGTGAATTGGTAAGGGGGGTCCCGGGGCCTTAGCCCCCACCTAGGTCTGTGACCTGGGAACTACTTGGTTACGTTGGGTAGGGTGGCTTAGGTTCTGTGGCCTTTTACGAATCTCAAAGGTGTTATACAAACATGTTTTTGCTCACCCAAAGTCCCAGGTTCCCACCTGTGTTCATCGGGAAGGGGGGATAACGGGAGAATAGCTTATTGGCAGTGGAAATAAAGGTCAAATTCTGGGGTGTATGTATTATCATGGCTAACTTAGAATACGGCAGTGTAAAGGGGTCCTCATTAGGTTACGGGAAAGTTTAGGTTAGTTGATGTCCATTTTTAATCCATGGGGGAGGAACTGGCCGTTAACATACAAAGGCTCCTCAAATTCGTTGAGAGCACAACAGTAGTTCCGTGTTGTTCTAAATTACCGGTCATTTCTATGTGCTATGGTGGTGAAGAATGGAAATAACAGCAAATACATAGTATCCAAAGAAACCTTTCCTCAGCTTCTTTGCCTAACCTAAGATACTGCCTCTTTACTCAAGGGGGTCAAATCCCACCTCATTTGGTATCATTGGACATTTTAGTATTTCTGAACAGCACACAAATAATTTTACACCATAATTTAAGACAAATAAAATTTCCCGAAGTATTTTAGCTTCACTCTAGGTAAGATAGACTGAATACTACTGCTAGTGTGTTATGGGATCCTTTGACAGGTCAGACAGTACTACATTGGAGCCTTCTCTCTGGTTACGGTTCATTTTCCCTTTGCCTACACATACATTGAATAGTTTGGCCTATTTACAGATTCTCCTCTGTCCTCATACACTTGACAACACTGACATTACCAATCACTTCTTCATCCAAGGGGTTAACTACTGCACCGTAATTGTCCAGTGGCTACTTTCCTCTTGGTAAGGGTAGAAGAGACTCTTTAGCTATGGTAAGCAGCTCTTCTAGGAGAAGGACACTCCAAAATCAAACCATTGTTTAGTCTTGGGTAGTACCATAGCCTCTATACCATGGTCTTCCACTGTCTTGGATTATTCTCTTGCTTGAGGGTACACTCAGGCACACTATTCTATCTAATTTCTCTTCATCTTGTTTTGTTAAAGTTTTTATAGTTTATATAGAAAATATTTATTTTAATGTTATTACTGTTCTTAAAACATTTTATTTTTCCTTGTTTCCTTTCCTCACCGAGATATTTTCCCTGTTGAGGCCCATGGGCTTATGGCATCCTGCTTTTCCAACTATGGTTGTAGCTTAGCCATTAATAATAATAATAAAATAATAATAGATTGAGAGATAGATAGATAGATAACCCCCAATACGTATCTGTATAGGAATGTGGAACTTTACCAAAATAGAGAGAGAGAGAGAGAGAGAGAGAGAGAGAGAGAGAGAGAGAGAGAGAGAGAGAGAGAGAGAGAGAGAGAGAGAGAGAGAGAGAGAGAGAGAGACCCTAATAAGTATCTGTATAGGAATGCTGATACCGATTAGCCTAACCTTGAATAGGTTAACCTTGTCACCTGCATTCTGCAATGTTTACATTCCTTAATATTAGAAGGAACCACCATTTCGCCGCTATTCTAACGTCAAAATACTACAAATAATGATACTAAGAGCAAAAAACACTCAAATTTAAGGGTAATCATTCGAGAAATGTGTGGGAAACTTTTTTGTTGATAAACATTGATGGTGGAAGCTGTTCTAAAAGGCTGCTGGAACCACTCCCAAAATTCCTTAATTGTCCTATAATTCGTCCTTGCGACCTTGACTGGACATCTTGGCATTTCGAGAACATTATGCACGAATTGAAATAACATCCCGACAGCTTTAAATGACAACACAACTCAATATTCATGTTAAAATAATGTAAATTCTCTTACCATGCAGTTGGACATCGGAGAGCTTCAGAGATGAATGGGGATCGTAGACTCGGATTTTACTGTCTTTAGTCGTAACCAGAAACACATTTAATGCTTGATGGAAGCACAATCCTTCTATACTGTCACCTAGTTCAATCAATCCATCCTCTTCTAATCCTAAACTATCGTTTTGCACAGACATTTTTCTTCATTACGCCTTTTAGCTGGTTCTGTCAAGAATAAGGAAAAGAACAGACTAATACTATAAGTGACTGAATCTGACAAATCTTCGCTGCAAGACTTTGTATGGCGTTACTTCTATTTTCATGAACAAATTCTTTCCTATGAAATTATGCATCAAAAATACATATTTTTTAAAAATTATTAGTATTAAAAACAAACTGGATGACTGTACAACTGACTGAATTGATATAACGATGGAATGTTGTATGGTAGTGTTGTATAACCCATACGATGCTCAGATGTTTAAGAACAGCTGATGCAATGTATATATTTTGATATAGATACAAAGACGATTCGAGTCCTTATTTTGCAGAACTCTTATATTTAGATTCTGTGGGTTGCAAAGACACCTTAAGACATACATTTCCTTAAATGCAATATCGCATTACTATTTGAAATATTAGCGATATATGTCTTTCATTGCTGAAATAAATAAGTACTTTCTATTTACAAGAGGCAAGGAGAGCATCAGCAAATTTAATTCTTATTGAGATTTTTCATGTATTAAGAAACAAGATTTGCTTAAATTCATGGTATGAGATGCAAATTTTCCTTTAAAGAGTTCATTACAGTCACTACTTTCTTATTATTTCTTAAATACCAATAGTCCAAGATAATGAAGGATTTCTCTCAGAGCTCATGTGACGCAGACCACTGATTCACGGCAAATGAAAACATTAAGGAATTGGAACCATGTGATGAAATTATATTTCATCATATGGATTAACAATCCACTCTCTAAATACAAATTCAAGGGAAAATAAGAGACAATTACTCGGTTACCACTGAAAAACATATTCCTGTCATTGCACGCTTGTGTCAGCATTCAGTTCATGCATGATGACAGACAGGAGTAATGTACGGGAACGTGACATTAAAATAGATACAAATGTACGAATACAGCACCGTTTGTTTATTTAGGTAAGTATTTGAGTGCATAACGTATACATGAATCCAGCTTTGATAAAAAAAAAAAAATAAGACAAAGAATACGTAGAACATAAAAATTATGGCATTTTTTTTCAAATGCAATAAATACTAAAATATTTTGGCTTTATAAGTTACGTACATTGACTGTGAACCTTAAAATATAAGCATATGTGTAGAGACTTGTCATCTTATCTCTGTTTTTTTCAGAAGACAAGGCTGAACAACGTTTGGTTTTTCAATATTTGATACCCGATAAGAAAATAATCGGTCGCGATCGTGTTTGGGCAAATTGATTTGCCTCAGCGTTCTTGTTCCAGTTACACCTAGATCATTTCGCTTTCCTAAGGGAAAAGGGTCATTATATATATATTATATATATATATATATATATATATATATATATATATATATATATATATATATATATATATATATATATATATATATATATACATATATATATATATATATATATATATATATATATATATACATATATATATATATATATATATATATATATATATATATATATATATATATATACACACATATATATATATATATATATATATATATATATATATATATATATATATAGCCTATATATATATATATATATATATATATATATATATATATATATATATATATATATATATATATATATATATATAGTACTGTAGGCTACATATGTTTGTTTATATGGATGCATAAAAGCTGTCCGAAATCCTTTTGTGTAACTGGGTTAAGAATTTTGAGGCAAATCAGAAGAAAGAGAAGATGATGGATTGACGAACTAAGAAAGTTTGGGGGCGTGGACTGGCATAGAAAGGCCATAAACAGACGCAAGTGAAAGGACATGGCTGAGGCCTTTGCTATACAGTGGACTAGTAACGGCTGATGATGATGATATATCATATATCATCATCTCCTCCTACGCCTATTAACGCAAAGGGCCTCGGTTAGATTTCGACAGTCGTCTCTATCTTGAACTTTTAAATCAATACTTCTCCATTCATCATCTCCTACTTCACGCTTCATGGTTCTCAGCCATGTATGCCTGGGTCTTCAAACTCTTCTAGTGCCTTGTGGAGCCCAGTTGTAAGTTTGGTGAACTAATCTCTCCCTGGGAGTGCAAAGAGCATGCCCAAACCATCTCCAGCTATCCCTCACCATGATCTCATTAACTTGTGGCACTCGAGTAATCTCTCTTATAGTTTCCTTTATAATTCTGTCCTACCATCTAACTCCTAATATTCTTTTGATGGCTTTGTTCTTAAATCTACAAAATATGTTGGATATTGTTTCATTGTCATACCACGATTTATAGGTAGTAGGCTGGCCAGGGCACCAGCCGCCCGTTGAGATACTACTGCTAGAGAGTTATGGGGTCCTATGATTGGCCAGACAGTACTACATTGGATCCTTCTCTCTGGTTACGGTTCTTTCCCTTTGCCTACACAGAAACCGAATAGGCTGGCCTATTCTTTACAGATTCACCTCTGTCCTCGAACACCTGACAACACTGAAATTACCAAACAATTCGTCTTCACCCAAGGGGTTAACTACTGCAATATAATTGTGCAGTGGCTACTTTCCTCTTGGTAAGGGTAGAATAGACTCTTAGCTATGGTAAGCAGCTCTTCTAGGAGAAGGACACTCCAAAATCAAACCATTGCTCTCTAGTCTCGGGTAGTGCCATAGCCTCTGTACCATGGTCTTCTACTGTCTTGGGTTAGAGTTCTCTTGCTTGAGGGTACACTCGGGCTCACTGTTCTATCTAGTTTCTCTTCCTCTTGTTTTGTTAAAGTTTTTATAGTTTATATAGGAAATATTTATTTTAATGTTGTTACTATTCTTAAAATATTTTATTTTTCCTTGTTTCCTTTCCTCACTGGGCTATTTTCCCTGTTGGAGCCCCTGGGCATATAGCATCCTGCTTTTCCAACCAGGGTTGTAGCTTAGCATTTAATGATAATAATAATAATAATAATAATAATAATATGTCCATACAGTAACAATGATCACACTAAACTAATGTATAACCTGAATTTTATATGTAATTTCAGGCGATTTGATTTCTAAATTGTCTGTTTTTTTTTTTCAATCTCTCATTAGACTCTTATTCTAAAGATCCTGTAATAAAGATCATAGTCCCTAAATTTTCAAATGATTCCACCTCATTAATCCTTTCTTCTTTCAATCATATTTCATCTTCCATTGCACATTTCGTTCTCATCACCTCATGTGATATTCATGCATTCTGGTAAGCAAGCTTAGCTAGTCCTGTGGTGTTCTTCTAATAAGAAAAACGTCATCAGCATACTCTAGGTCACCTAATTTCCTGTTACCAATCCAGTCCAATCTTTCTCCACCATCGCCAAATGTTCTATGTAGTACAAAATCCATGGGGACGATAAACAGCATAGGTGACAACACATTCCCCTTGAGTACTCCACTGTTCACTGGAAATTCATTTGATAGGATTCTACATATATTAAGTACTTGCTATGTTCATGAACAAACTTAATCAAATTTACATATTTAAGAGGAACTCCATAATAACGCAGGACTCTCCACAAAATTGGCCGGTGCACACCACCAGAGGCTTTTTCATAGTCCACAATTGCCATCAAAAGTAAATTTCTATATTCTACACATTGGTGTGCCACATGTCTTAAAATTTAATTTTGGCCGGTATAACTTCTACCTTTTCTAAATCCGTGCTTGCCCATCACTCAGTTTTTCATCAATCTTTCTCTCAAGTCTCTTTACAATTATCCCATGTGCACTATATATTTTCATGACAACTGACGTAAGTGTTATGCCTCTGTAATTATTACAATCAGTCAGATCTCGGTACTTTTTCCACAAACAT
>NC_090765.1:14330065-14347565 GCF_036898095.1 Palaemon carinicauda | reverse complement strand
CCTGACATCGAAGGTCATTGACGCCGATATCGTTTATTATAAATGAAGATTAAAAGAATATTCAATTAAAACTAGAAAAGCAAATATGTTATAAAAGTTAAATAGTATTAAAAAGACCTGCTTCTGATATAAATCTAACATTGCTAAAAGTTAAATGAGTCGAAGAGAATGTAAATAGAACTGAAAGAAGAAAACGGTGGAAGTTGAGAGAGAGAGAGAGAGAGAGAGAGAGAGAGAGAGAGAGAGAGAGAGAGAGAGAGAGAGAGAGAGAGAGAGAGAGAGAGTTACTTCATTTACTTCATCTTTGATTGTCCTCAGCTTTGAACTAGAAGGGCATTCAGTAGAGCGCCGACCTCCTTTGACTTTAACAGGTATTTATTGGCGTGGATTTTCATACACTCATATATAATCCAAGTTTGAATTCTCTAAAACAACGATGTCCAAACTTATGGCTGATTACGTGAACTGCACATTTATTATTATTATTATTATTATTATTATTATTATTATTATTATTATTATTATTATTATTATTATTATTATTATTATTATTATTAGCGAAACCCGTATAAATTACACGAAATGATATTTCCAATACTAATTATCTTGTTCCTAACCTTTACATGTTTGAATTAAATATGTTAAGATTTTACTTGTATATTTTTCTTAAAAAATAAGCAATACATGAAACAATCTACAAAAGTTCTTTATATACAATATTTCTAGTGAAGGTAGTTTCTCTTCTCTGGACATGAGTAGAATTGTTCTGAGGACAAATTTTCACTCTTACACTGTTCACAGAACTTGCTCTTGAGAAGGCTACATAAAGTTGTCCATGAGTAAAGCAAAGTTGTGGTAGGTAGATCCCAACCTTATTGAAAGTCTGTCCTTGAGCTTTATTAATGGTCATTAACAATGATAGGTGGACGGGAAATTGAGTAATGTTTAGGAAGATTTGAAGCAAAGGCTGATCAGAATTATGAGAAATCTTTTACAATAAGAACGGATTATTCGTTAAACGAAAAGGCCCAAGATTAATTCTATAATCTAGGTTATGGAAATTGTTAGAACTCAATATTTTGTCTAATATTAAAAAAAAGTCAAGTGCTAAGGACAAAATTGGGAAAACTATATAAGATGTGCTTTGGTCGAGTAATCAAAGTCTAATGTGAATTTGTAAGAGTATACCATGAAATTATTTCTGTTTTCCTTAAAGCGTTACACAAGAGTATACCATGAAATTATTTCCGTTTTCTTTAAAGCGTGACAAAATAAATAACACACACACTATCGTATTAATATATAGATCATTATTATTATTATTATTATTATTATTATTATTATTATTATTATCTAAGCTACGATCATAGATGGAAAAGCAGATTCTATAAGCCAAAGGACTCCTACAGGGAAAATATTCGAGTGACGAAACGTAATAAGGAGGTAATGAGTATTGAGTACAAAATATCTTAAGATCAGCAATAACGATAGGATAGGCCTGCTATAAGTAATCTATGAAGCGAAATTTATATAAGTCCGTTCAACATAAAAATATTTGTTGAAAGTTTAATGATCTTAAACCAATATAATACTCTGGTTTGATATTATTTAGATACCAGTTATAGCATAAGCATTTAGTAGCACATGTAATAGTACAATATTTGATAAATCAGATACAAAGTTTAGGTTACTTTATTCTGAAAAGAATGATAATGAAGGTTTATTTCTATTCAGGTAAACTTATAGATACTGATATTATTTTCTTTCCTGTCCCCTGTATTGAATTGAAAAACACAAAACACATTGTTCAAGCCCTTATATTTGATTTCATCAAAGCACTAAGCTGTATAAAAAAAACATATGAACAACTACTAGAAGGTAAGTAAATTGATTTAGAATATAGTACTAACAAAAAACATTGACTGTTTTACTGTCCAAGGCAGTCAAGAATGGTATCCTCCTAGGGTCTGGGGAGTGAGATACTTACACATGTGCTCAATCTCCTTCTGTTTCTTATTGAAATCATTCTTTGAAGCCATCTGATTCTCATCAATCCACGCAATGGCCTCGAGACAAGATTCCCGTATCATATTACAACGTTCGCTCACACTGAAACAGAAACTTCTCAGCGAACTCTTGGTAGCGGCTTCATCTCTGAACCTTCCCTCAGAGATGACATCACAAAAGGCAGAAGATCCCCTTGGAATGATGCTGAAGGATCTGCTGGACAAGCTGAAGGAGGATGACCATCTCGATACCCCTTGGAGGTTTGTTGATGGTCTTCTGGTGTTGCTGAATGAGGTCATAGTGGGAATCTTAAGGAAGCTAGAGGAGGGATCACCGAAGCTGTCCTCTGGGACTCCAACAACAGCCTGGTAGAGTTTTGTTATAATTGGCTGGCAGGTGTCTTCAATTTCCTTCCTTCTCTGTTCATATTCATCTCTTTGAGCTGTAGGATTAGATGTCAACCATTCAATATTCTTATTACAAACTTCCAGTATCATGTTACGATTGACTTCAAAGGTTTCCCCTTCTATAGCACTCTTAATCTGAGCACAGTATGTTTCAAGGGACACTTTTGATGAAATGCGTTCCCGTAGTTTTTTGTCATCAATCTTAAACTTTTCCATTTCAAATTTCATCCTGTCTATTTCTTCCTTACTGAAACGGCCCGTATTACTGCCCAGGACAATTTTGCTCTGCCTATTAGTTTCTTTTTCCACCGCTGCTACACTAAGTGTACCATCAGCATCAGCATCCATGGAAACTTCAATTTGTGGCACACCTCGTGGAGTAGGTGGAATACCATTCAGCTCCAGTTTACCTATGATATCATTATCTTTTGTCAAGAGACATTCTCCCTCATAAATCTGGATTAGCACACCAACCTGATTGTCAGCAAATGTAGTACACAATCTGGCTTGTTTTGTTGGTATCATTGTGTTACGTTTTATAAGATGAGTCATCATCCTTCCTGCAATTCTCTCCTTATCTGGAATCATTGATCCTGCAACAGTCATTGCTCCATTAGCCATTCTAGCTGCTGCCTTAGTCAGAGACTGCCCTGCAAACTTTGTTCCGACAATAGTTAGATTTTCCTTAATAGATTCAGAAGCAGCATTCATCAAAGAAGTAACTGGATTTTGGTGAAAAGGGAATGTGAGGGATCTGTGGTCTCTATCTGTCTCAATTCCTAAGGAGATTGGAATAGCACTTTGTATCATGAAATCTTGTAGGATGTCTGATTCTATCCCACACAATATTGCAGCTTGTATTGCAGCACCTTGGACCACAGCTTCTTCAAACAGATTTGGGCTTTCAATATCCTTACCTTCAAAGTAATTTTTCACCATTTCCTGTACCTTAGGAATATGGGAAGAGCCTCCAGTCATAATAACCTTATCAATATCACATTTATCAATTTTAGCATCATGAATGCACTTGTCTATTAGATCAACAGCTCTACTGAATAAATCCTCACACAATTCTTCAAAACATGGTCTTGCTATACAGGTTTGGAAATCTATATCTTCATATAAAGAATCAATATTGACATTTGCTTCATTACAGGAGGATAAAATCAACTTTGCATTTTCACAGGCAGTAAGCAATCGAGTTATAGCCCTTATATCTTTGGATATGTCTACATTATTTCTCTGCTGAAACTCATAGCTAAGAAAACTAAGCATTCTGTTATCGAGATCCTTACCACCAAAAGATGTGTCCCCAGCTGTGGATAGTTCCTCATAGCTACCATCCTCAATTTTAACAATGGAAACACTAATGCTACTACTACCAAAATCAAAAGTCAAAACGTGTTCCTTCTCTATTTTTCTGTCATGCCCATAAAAAATTGTTGCTAATAGAGAACTGCTTACAAGACGCAGCACATTCAAACCTGCAATACTACATGCGGCCTGAATAGCTTGACGCTGGGTAAAAGTGAAGTGAGAGGGAACAGAGACAACAGCATCCTTGACTTGACAACTCAAGTGATCTTCTGAGGACTCCTTAAGCTTCTCGAGAAACATAGCTAAGATCTGTTCTGGATTTAATGCTTTTCTTTGATTTCTATAAGTAATCTGAACTTTTGTATTAATATCATTACTAAGTAAAGCAAAGGGCCAATTCTTGATATTTTCCAGAATGCTTGGGTCTTTAGGAGACCTCCCAATGAGACACTTGATATCAAAAACTGTGTTTTTCCAATCTTCTGTAAGGCGGCTTTTAGAATCTTCACCAATGTGACGGCCTCTATTCGTAAAAGTAACAAAAGCAGGAAGGGCAGTGTCACCCTGGTCATTCGCAACCACCTCCACAACATCATTCTGGAAGACTGCTACACGCAGAAGGCTGTTGCCCAAGTCAATCCCTATTGCTGGTGATGACATTTTCCTGTGGGTGAAAACTAAGTCTCAACATAAAATTGTAAATCTATAGTTAAAAAAATTCTATATCTAACATAGTATAGATGTAGAAGCAAACAATTTAATCATAATAAAGTTAAAGCAAAACACTAAAATTTTATTACTTAAACTAACAAAATTTTATCCAATCAGTTCTTTTTTTCAAATTTATTTACCTTGTATGGACATCATTGCATCAGAGCCTCTATAACCCTTGCATGATCACAAGTGAAACATGCCATACCAGATACTGATGTCTAAAACCCTACATTATCTTTTGTGATAAACCACTATGATTTTCATATTTTGCTTCTATATACATGCATCATGTTTCAGCAATTTTGTTTTAACAACAGATTTGATTATTTATAACAAATGCTATCAACACCATTTTTATCATTGTTACTAGTCAAGCTACAACCCTGATTGGAAAAGCAAAATGCTATAAGCCCAAGGGACCTAACTGGGGAAGAAGACGGGTGTGGAAAGGAAATCCAATTAATTTGACATCTCTATAACATTAAGTAATAGCAAACATAATCTCACCATCAACAAAGTTCTAATATCTGTTTACCATTGTTTTAACTTGGAAAAAAAAATTATTTAATCTCATCCAACAATTCAACATGGTCAAGAAATAGCTGGTTGAAGCTTAAACTGGAAATAAATGCAACTGTTCTAGTCAGCATTTAAAGCTCTCTGTCGTATTGGTCTTATTGGATTAAGCATATGTTAAGCTTCAGCTGGCTCCTGCCAAATCACCACCATCTGTGTGGGAACAGATATGGTCTACAGTAGGTATAAATAAACTGTGGGAGCAGACTTTAGTCTAAGGCATCATAGTGAAACGAAGGTGGGGTAGATCACCAATGTACTGCAAGTGTTCATACATACTTATACACTATAACAGTATCGCTTTTTGTCTTATCGCTTGCTCTTCCCTTCACTAATAATGGACAACCTGTGTAAGCTTGCTAGCTCATGTTTCATTTTATGTGAATTTTTGTGACATTCTTGCTCGTAAGTCCTTGAATGTAATTTCGATCCTGCCTTCTCCCTCACTGCTGTGCCCTACTGTTTGATGATGACACTGTCCGACCCTGACTCTTCTCTCCACACCACATCGATGAAATTACTGCCCTTTGCCAGTACAGAGGCATTCGCTTGGTTTCAATGTGCTAAGATTCAGTTTCACGTCAAGGGCAGGACTTGCTCAAGCACCAAAGCAGACTATGTCCTTGAGGCGATCCCAGAAGTTACTTTCCCGGAAATCTCCGATCCGCTTTGCAAATACGGGAACACCTAGCGTACGGCACCCTCAAAACATACCTCCTGAAGCAATACTCACCATCGCCTGCCGCCTATATAGCCAAGCTTTTTTAGCTCTTTCAACAACTGTTGGGGGACCAAAAGGCTTCGCTCACCCTCAAGGAAATGATCAGTATCACTTGCCTGCAAGCCTGCCACAAATAGGTCTCTTCGGGAGGTGAACCTACTTTGTGCCCTTTGTGCACGTTCCCTACCCAAACCTGTATGAACTGCCATATCTGATGTTGATACTTTGTCCATGAAGGATCTGATTATTAAAGTTAACACCCTTATGGACAGCCACTTCACCACCTTCAAGAACTCTATCAACATCTCCACTCCTGACAAAAAGGACAACTAACTATTCAACATAGACTCATACTGGCATGAATGGGGTAGGCAGAATGTGGTATGACACAGATGCTCACCCCATGACATGCCGGAGTGGCAATAAAGCTACTCAACACCCATATATGCCACCCCTCACTTACAATCCAAACAATGACCTCTCCAGCCACTTATTGACACCCATCAGCTGCATTTATGTTACTTCTACTCCAAATTCGCTGCTGCTGGGAAGAAATGTTCGAACGATTGTCATTGGCCAAAAAACTTATAAGTAGGCCATCGCTTGTGGCGATGGCCTCCCTTATCACTAATTTTTTCTTTTTACATAATACAAGTATGGGCGCGCGGTTTTCGGTAGACACTGGTGCTTACCATTCTCTTCTACCAGGGCCATTCTCCAGGACACGACATAGTCTTTCTAAGCCTGCCGATATCCACTTGGTCGCTGTCAACCGATCCGTGATCCCCACAAAATGGCACAAGACCTTCCCATTATCATTTTGGGGTGCCAAATATCATTGGAAGTTTCTCGTTGGTAATGTTACGTTGCCACTACTTGGTGGAGATTTCATCTCCCATTTCCACCTCTTGGCTGATGTTGCTTACTGACAGTTAATCAATGCAAACTCTTACTCCTTGACACCTCTTCAACCCACCCACTTCGACCTCGCTTTTCACACCAGCCCACCCACGGATGCCTACGCCCACCCCCTCATGTCAGATCCGGAAGTCTTCCATCCAAAACTTCACCAAACACAGACGTTCCTGCCAAACATGGTATTTATCACCATATCGAGATGACAGAGTCCCCAATAATCACCAGATTCAGGTGTCTGGCACCTAATCATTTGGCTGCTGCTAAACAAATCTTCGCCGAAATGGAAGAAATGGACCTTTCCCAAAAGGCCTCAAGTGCATGGTCATCACACTTACACATCATCCTGAAGAAAATGACTCCTTGTGTCCGTGTAGGGATTACAGGCGTCTGAATAATCTAACAGACCCAGATCACTACCCTCTCCCAAACATCGTTGACATAACCTCCTACTTGCAAAAACCGAAGGTTTTCTCCATACTCGACCTCCTGAAGGGGTATTATCAGGGGCCCATAAACCCAAAAGACATCCTTAAGACTGCCATCACAACCCCCTTTGGTACTTACACCTTCAATTATTCCTGATTTAGCCTTTGTAATGCTGGTGCCACTTCTCAACTCCTCATGGATGGCATCTTAGAGGATCTCCCCATCTGCATATGTTTCGTGGACGACATACTTGTGTTCTCTTCCTCCAGAGAGTGACACCTTCATCACATATGCATCATGTTCGACCACCTACATCAGAACAGTCTTGTAGTCTGGTACAACAAGTGTACCTTTGGCGCCGACGAAGTATCGTTCTTAGGTTACCGCATCTCTCATGAAGGAGGCCACCTCCTCCCCGAGAAGGTAGCAGCTGTTCAGAATCTTCCCAACCCCTCGACTGTCAGAGCACTGCAAGAATTCTTAGGCATGATCAACTATTATCACCGGTTCCTGTCAGCCATCGTCGCCACTCTTGCCCCCCTCTACACCTCCCTCAAGGACAAGCCAAAAGACCTGAAGTGGGGTCCCTTCAAGAAGCGGCTTCTGCAATGCAAAGAATGCCCTGTCAACTGCTGCTGCTCTCACTTTTTCCATGCCACATGCTCCTCTCTTCCCTCCATCGATAACAGCGACATCGCTATTGGTTTAGTACTCGAGCAGGTGGTCAATGGCTCACCCTGCCTATTGGCCTGCTTCAGTAGAAAACTGTCCAAGGCGGAATCCGGCTACTCTACCTTCGACCACGAATTGCTGGTAGTGCATTTGGTTGTCCATCACTTTCACCACTTCTTAGAAGGTATGCCCTTCGTCTTTTGCATTGACAATATGCCTCTGATGCACGCCTTCAATCAACAGCCCGACCCCTAGTCCACCTGTCAATGCCGACATCTCTCCTCCGTGGCTGAATACAATGGTAATCTTCAACATACGCCTGGGAAAAGGAATCCCGTTGCCGATACCCTGTCAAGAAACACATTGGCCTCCACTCACCTGGGATTGGATTACAACACCTTGGCAGAAGCTCAACAAAAAGATCCTGCACATCCCTCCATTGGGAAGACGTCCCCCTCAATGACTCCAACGCTAACCTCCTCTGTGACGTCAGTACTGGTAGACAATGATCTTGGATACTTGCTCCCATGCACAGACATATGCTTGATTTTATTCATGGGCTACTGAAGACGAAGTTCATTTATCATGGCGCTAATAAGGATCCTAAGGAGGACTAGGTCCATGCCTATACTTCCTGCCAAACTTCAAAAGTACATCAACACATAGATTCAGGTACCTTTCCTCAACCTCAGCGTTGTTTTGCCCACATTCACATCGATGTAGTAGGTCCTCTACCTACTTCACAAGGACATCGCTTTGTGTTTACCCTCATTGACCGCTCCACTTGATGGCCTGAAGCCATTTGCCTCATATACAGTACATCTGCCTTACTTTCAGGTTGCACAGCAAGATTCGGTATCCTTGAGCATATTACTTCGGACAAGGGGGTACCACTTTCACCTTTCAATTGAAGGGTCCTCCTGGGACTAAGAACAACTTTTAAAGAGGCCCTGGATTTCTTGGTAGCTAAAATGATTGGTTATCCCCGACGAATTTTTTCCGTCTACAACCTCCTTCAATAATCTCCAGTGCCTACGTCCTGTTATGGGGAAATTTACTTAATTTATATATATATATATATATATATATATATATATATATATATATATATATATATATATATATATATATATATATATATATATATATATATATATATATATATATATATATATACACACACGTTCCTCAAGGAATAATTTGTCTTTCAGTAAAGGAGTATTGTATCCTTTTACTCATAAGATTTATCATATCGTTTAATGAAATGGTGGAGCAAGATCTCAGAAAAATTTATTCTAAGAAGGCTGATGCCGAATGCTCTATGTAGAAAATAGTGCCATTCACTTAAATATATAACAGAAGAGTACTCAGTTGAGAACATACGTAGACTCTGGTCTTTTTCCTACTCACATGAGCCTATTGCACATAAAGATTTCAAATTTCTCTCCATTAAAGATCTATGATAGTTAAATGTTGATTATGGTGAAATAAATGATCACAAATTTCATGTCTTGATTTACCTATACTTGAATGGCAAGCTACCTTAATTATGTAACCATCATTGAAGCATTTAAGTCACCAATTATGTAACCTTGACCTTTGAATTTTAAAGATCAAACCAGGTAAACTGTTATTAAGGCATTATTTTTATTATCTATTAAATTTCATATACGATTTTATCAGTTAAATTCAATCAAACTGCATAGAAATCTTGTCTTAATATATTTGTTTATCGTCAATGAAGGTCACCCAACTGATGTTTTTTTTTTTCATGAAAATCATTACATTAGTTTCTCATCCTAAGCCAAAATTATGAACTTAATGCCCTTATATATTTAACTCGTATTTTTTTTAAATAAACAATGATAAAAAAACGGCTGCATTTCATTATCAGGAACCTTGTATGTTAAGACCAGTGCTTAATATAAATATATGGGAAATATAAGAAAGCAGTTAAAGACCACTAAATAACTAAATAACTAAGTAACATTTTTTTTTCATAGCAATACATTGAAATTAAAAATCATGAAAAATCCCACAGGAAATGTATAATCGGATTTGTGAATATTCATAAAAGAAGATAGGGCTCCAACTACCATATGAAGAGAGCAGTAATGAAATAACTGGAAATCTAAATAAGATATCCTTAAAGTTAACGTATGTTTAATACAATGTGATGAAAAATAACTAAATCACATAATATTTACACATGTTAAAGAAAACACTCATAGAAGATCCTGATAGGCCGTTGCAAAGGCATAGTCTCAACCGTAAACTTAACCGTACTTGAGTAACAGTTATGAATTTTCATCCGTTCGTGCCTTACGAGAATTTCTCGGAAATTTTGTTTTGTGTGCATTTATATAATAAGTGGAAGGTTTATTTAGGGAATGATTTAAACTAATGATCATTGTGGTTTTACTGATTACTTATTTAGAGTGAAAATAACAAAAGTCTACATAGGCTGAGCAGTGTAGCATTAGCCTAATCTCCCAAGGATGGATCCCAAATTCCTGAAGGTTAGCATATAGTAATCTTTGCTTGTTATCTTTACTTGTGAACCGTCCAGAGATATTGTACTCTGCCATAAGTAAAAGTATGTCATCTTAAATCAGGTTAGGTACAACCTGATGGTGTTCTAGATTGGAAAGTCAGCACCTTGAATCCTAGGTTTGGTTAAAGGTTAACTACTACCATCATTCAGGTCAAGATTAAGGCCTACCTAAAGTTTATTAAAATATGGTTATTTGATGACATTAATATCTTTGCTATGATTTTAATACAAGTAGCCTACCCGTTTTTAGTGATGGTTGTAATAAGACTTATCTCTGATACGTCTTCAACTAAGGTTCATTAGCCTAATACCAACTTTTGTATGATGACTGGCGATAAAATAGTATCACGGGCCGGTTTTAATGTAGTGAAATTATTGGTTGCTGAGGGAAGGCCATACAGATTTTTTGGTAGATATGCGATACTTTTATCTCTAGCCAATACATAAACCATATAGGCCTAGTCTTTTTCCAACAGATAATGTATTTTCTACCCATTGGAGTTTTCCTACTCACCCATATAGAAACCACTTTGGGGATTCTTTTGAGAATTTGGGGTTTTTGGGTGGGGCAGCACCACAAAACAAGTTGTTTTCAGTAATATTGACGTAAAAACAAGATAACTAGATTGGTTCTAGTAATTGACTTGAAAGTACTGTATCATAATTTCCTGTAATTTATATAACACCCCTCAAATGGACTTTGTTTGGCTCTGGCTTGCTTGGCTCGCAAATAAACATTGTTGCAAACTTGTATAAAATTGGAAAGAGATAATGGATTTGCTGCCAACTATGTGGGTCATTATTTTGTGGATACTTTTGACTCAGATGAGAAACAACAGCTACATAGTTAACGGAGACTGTTATAGATATCCATTACGCTGAATGTCAAAATAGGTTGAACTCCTCTCGGGAAACGCCCTCTTGTAATGTCCGTCATGTTGGAGCATGACTCCAGAAAAGCTGGAAAACATAGCCCTCTTAAAGGACTCAGGTTTGTATAGCTAGGAAAAATACAAACTTATTTGAAAATTTGCAAAATTTTCAGTGTTCTCATACTCACTATTTTCCATGAATAAAACCTCGTTCGGTTAGACATTCATAGGCACTGTATAACATGGTAAGGCATTCTTACACAAAATGCATATAAAAAAAAAAAATCCATTTGAGAGTTCGATTGGCATATCAGAGTGGTCAAGTTTTTTTTTTTTTTTGTCTAGAAAAAAAGGAAAAATTAATATTTTTCATATCTTTATAATTTTATACATTTAAAATGAACGGCATAGATTTTATAGAAAGATGAATTAACCGTAAAACGACTTATAGTATTAACAATGATATTGGTAATGTACAATTTAATCTTATTATGTGCATTAATATGTATCATATGAATATGATACATATCTGCTGTACTTGCAAATGCATTTTGATACCGAACATATATCCACCACGAGTTAGGAAATTTTTTAGTTACTAATATTTGTAATTAAAGTTTCTAACTGGTACAATTTAAAAAAAAAACTGCAAGGGTGTTGTATTGGTTAATCATCATTAATATCTGAAGAGAAATACCTATTTTATAAAGCTTCCAGGCATGCAAGTTTTTGTAATAAAAAAATAATACAATATAGAATATAGTTTTATACACTTTATGTAATTTTAATGAGCTTTACTTTTATTTATATTGGAAATGCTTTGCTAATATGTTAAATTTTCCAAATTCTTTCATATTTGAGATTACAGTAGGTTTTTTAATGTTGGATGAAAGCGAAAACTTGGGAAATACTGTGCAGAAAAGCTTCCTAACCTAACCAAGGGTTAGCCTTCCCTAATGTAACCTAAGATCTTGATTTGACATGATTGGTCTTAAATCTTTAAAACAGTACTTGCTCACTTTCCTTGCTTGTATATTGCAAAACTTTGACAGTACAGCAGTGCTCTTAAAGAAAATTTGCAAAAATCACAGAGTTGTGAGAAGTTTATCAAATGTTTTTTTTGTTTTTTTTTTTGTATAGAAATGAATATCTTAATAGATTAAAATCATACAAACAAATTAATTATGAAAAACTCATTTGTAAAATTACTTCTTAAGTACAATATTAATCACATTTTTCGTGGCATGTTTCCTTACCCGTGTTGTTTTCCCCCTTTCCTAAGTACTGTATACAGTACTGTACTGTACTACATAGTCATGTTGGCACTATGAATACTTCATAAAATCCATATACCCCATGACTTTAATAAATTATACCAAAGCAACACTTTTTTTTTAAATGCTATACAATATTCTTATATATTTCTTAAATTTTCTATCTTTTTGGTGCTCGTTTAAAAAAATCTTAGTCAAACATGGCAGTCTCGTCATGCGCCCTTGACTAAATTAAGCAAAAATCTTAGAAAACTTTCATGATAGCATAAAAGGAATTGTAGGCTAACATTTGTTAAAAATAGTAAGTTTAATCAGTATCTCAGTAGTTAAAGATTTGCTGTCATTTGCATATACAGTACAAGAATAATGATGTATTAGAATGAACTTGAATTTGTGATAAACTTGTAAAGTATTTCCACTGTATGTTATTATACTGGAGGTTTGTTATTGATACAGTACATACAGACTATCCTTCAAAAATTAAGGTGACCTGTAAATGACTGGTACAGTTTAAAATCGTTCATACCTCCAGCTCAGATGGGCATTACATGGTGCTCTAGATTAGGTTAGGTTTGAAAGGGAGATTTGGATATACAGTATCACTGTAAGTACTGTTACCACATTTTCATTTGCTATATTTTTTCTCTCCTTGTTACTCAACACATGAACCATATGCCTGATTCTTTATTAACTTCACATGAATCATATTATTATTATTATTATTATTATTATTATTATTATTATTATTATTATTTGCTAAGCTACGACCCCAATTGGAAAAGCAGTATGCTATAAGCCCCGGGGCCTCAACAAGGAAAATAGCCTAGTAAGGAAAGGATAAAGTAAATATTTCAAGAACAGCAACAACACTAAAATAGATACTTCCTATATAAACCATAAAAACTTTAACAAAACAAGAGGAAGAGAAATGAAATAGAATAGCATGCTTGAGTGTACCCTCAAGCAAGAGAACTCCAACCTAAGACAGTGAAAGACCATGGTACAGAGGCTATGGCACTACCCTAGACAAGAGAACAATGGTTTGATTTTGGAGTGTCCTTCTCCTAGAAGAGCTGCTTACCATAGCTAAAGAGTCTCTTCTACCCTTACCAAGAGGAAAGTAGCCACTGAACAATTGAGTGAAGAAGAATTGTTTGGTAATCTCAGTGTTGTCAGGTGTATGAGGACAGAAGAAAATCTGTAAAGAATAGGCCAGACTATTCGGTGTATGTGTAGGCAAAGGGAAAGTGCACCGTAAACAGAGAAAAGGATCCAGTGTAGTACTGTGTGGCTAGTCAAAGGACCCCATAACTCTCCAGCGATAGTATCTCAACGGTTGGCTGGTGCCCTGGCCAATCTACTACATATACCTGATTCTCTATTTTTTTATCATCTTTCTGTGTATATGTGATTTTTTTCTTTGTTTTTATTTTTTGCATTTTTTACTATTCCTGTTGGTGCTCCCCCCTTTTTTTATATATATTTTCCCTGATATGCTCTTAAGAATCCCTTCATGGTTTCTTTTATTTGTTATATGTAGAATTAAGAAAACAAAATGGAATTTTTGCTCTTGCAATGAGGAACAGTAGGCCTAAAGCATCAAACCGGGGATAAAGAGTTGGAAACAGAATTCAAATCAATTTCTTGTATTACCATTCATTTCCTAGCTGTGTAAACTGTTTTGGTTTGCCTTTTTTTTAACCACCATTAAACCTTTTTGTTTATCAATATCTCATTAATATTAACGATGTGCTTTTGAATTTGAGTAGATTAAAACAAGTGATATTAATTTAGTTGTGAAATACACTCAAATGGAACCTTGAGTGCAATAGATTTTTTTTTTATTACTTTTTTTTTATCCATCATAGTAACACGTTTTTCTTACATTAGATTTTATTAGTTTAACGTCAATTCATAATTATTATCAATGAAAGTACAGCTAATGATTTTATTGAAAATAATGGGAATGACAGTGAACTACTTTTTTAGTAGCTACATATCTCCCCATTAAGTAAAATGTGACACAAATAATTACTTTTGATTATCTTCATATAATTGTAGAATGATTTTATATAATGCAACCTTTTTTTAGACCTTTAGGTAGCCTAGGTTTACGTATCGATGATCATCTTTTGCTTTTTCTTAATCTTTATGCTCGAGGACAGTTAAGAGGACCATGAATTTGTGCACATATTTGCTGTGATACAAACTCTTATGTGCTTAACATTAGGAATAGGCTATCCTCCATTCAAGGCCGGATTTATTTAGAATTCGTTTATGATGTTAGGTGCTCCAAAATAAAGTCTTATATCCGGGCTTACTTGAATGATTGTGATCTAGACATCTTCTTGGTAAAGGGTACTGATTAATGTTGTGTATAGTTAGGTCTATAATATTAGATAGGCTATAGTATAGTACTTTATCATTTTCATAATCATTGAAGACAGCTGAGTTTTGTCATACTGTAATGACTGTATTAATCAAAATCAATTAAGCCCTTATTTATTTTAAAGTTCATTAGGCTACTTAATGTAGATAACATGGGAACCAGAACCTGAACTTTTACTCTCCAAAATTTCTAGTTATTTCCATCTTGCAATTATTTAAAAAAATCAGTTTAAACATAATCTAGTAATATATGCATGCTGTGCTAAGTGTTATATACTTTGATAGATATACTGTAGTACAATATCTATGAAGCCGTAATGTATTACTCTTTAAGAGACTTACATTATGAAATATCTTTCAAAGAATAGCCCATATTATTATTATTATTATTATTATTATTATTATTATTATTATTATTATTAGCCAAGCTACAACCCTAGTTGGAAAAGCAAGATGCTATAAGCTCAAGGGCTCCAATAGGGAAAAATAGCCCAGTGAGGAAAGAAAATAAGGAAATAAATGATGAGAATAAATTAACAATAAATCATTCTAAAAACAGTAACAACGTCAAAACAGATATGCCCTATATAAACTATTAACAACGTCAAAAACATATATTTCATATATTAACTATAAAAAGACTCATGTCAGCCTGGTCAACATGAAAATATTTACAATTCAAATTATATACAGTACACTTATCATAGTTCCCAGTATCTGCCCTTTGCCTTCCTTGGCTATCTTTCTTAAAATGTTTCTTCAAAGAATTCGTAACAAATACATAGCAGTGATAGAGGGTGGCATTAGTAAGTCGATACTGGTCTTGTTATTCTCATTGGGTATTCTAGAGTTCACCTTTTTATGGGAAGCGATAGAATGTTAACACTAAGTGCTGGATTTGGAATATAAAATGTTTCTGAAAGGCAAGGATATGAAAGTTCAAGGTGTATGATTGAATTGGTTACATTATAAGAATAAAATCATTGTTATGATTGGAAAAGAAACTTTTCACTTGTGAAACATTACAGAAGAGTTCAATTATTAATTGTTACAATAAAAGAATATTTAAACGAAGTATATTGATAGGAAGATAGAAAAAAAAGATCTCGAAGAGCAAAAATAAGAGCCTTGAGTTTTGTATTATTGAAGAAAGATGATAGAATTAAGAAATAAGATACTGGAAGATAGGTTATAAACTTTATTAGCATTTTCCATTCATTCCAGCAATTAATGGATTGACTCCAGACCTAGTATGGAATACAATTAGTCAATGTTTACTTTTATTGTATTAGATTATATTATTTGAGACTAAATGAAGTGTTTCGCATTTTGGTTTAATAATTAGGACGTGTTCTAGGTTTTGTCCTTTTTTTTTTCGATTCATCTCTTCTGTATTGTCTTTCATCAGGTAGTTTCTTTTCTTCTACATTTCAATTATGGACATTAAATGGCCTTTTAAGACTTTGTCCATTTAATTGTTTTCATTTGAATGACAATGAATACTAACGAATTAATGCTTCTCATATTACTATTAAAGATACATTTCTTAAGCTCTTACATATTAAACCGAAGACAGGCTTATATTCATAGGAAACTATTTTTGGAAATACACCATTTTATGTGTTATGTTGCAGACAATGTAAATTAATTTTTCAAATTAAACTTCATCATCTGGATTAGACCTCATAGACTCTATGGACTTCCCCGTCCACAGTGTCATGCTTTATGGCCCGGTATATCTATTGAATTCTATTCCTTATAATGGTCGTTTTTTCGTAATTATAATTGTTTTCAATGAAAAGACAAAGTGGGGAAAGTAGTCATCCATTTTATATATTTCCTATGATAACTTTGTGATGGATATTCAGGATAGGCATAGATTCACCAGAATATAGTATCTTTTTACGTTTTTAATGCAAAAAAATCAGACTTGATTATTGTAAGTTTTAAACCCGTAGATGGGTTGAAAGATGTTTAGAATTCTTTTCACATAATTCAAGAAATGCTTCTAAACTGAGTTTAATAGAAGTTCATTCAGTTTGAAAACTGGAATTCCACAAATAAGGGAAATAAGATTGATTGTGTCATAATAGTGATGAAAGAGATTTACCAGATTTCATCTATGTGTGTGCATATCTAATACATTATTTAGACGTCATTTTGACGGCCTGGATACACTAGTAACAAATAAACATTAAATATCCGTCCATAATTCACAAGAATCATTTTTTTTTTCAGGTAGGCAAAATCCTGGAGCTCGAGATGCAAAGTAAGTACTGTATACATATTTCGATTCAAGATTTGAAAAACTATCAGGAAATACTAAATGTTTTTTTTTAGAATTCCATGAAATTATTTTTGTTTGTTAGAGAGCTGCTGTTCGTGAGAGCTATACAATAGACGAAGCAATGTGGTTTTCATGACAGGTCTGTGACGCAGTAGGTCTACGATTATCGTAGAGGAATCTAGGCTGTGTACTTTCTATCTTCTTCGAGCCTCAACCTTTCTTGGGATGTTGTAATTTAACTGGTGTAGGCAGGATCTTGTTTCAGTTTGCATTTAGAATATACTGATTTAATAAGGCTGTTTAAATAGAGAAACGAAGACGCTGGTAAGACTTGTGTCATTAAAATTGGTTTTTTGGATTCGAATAT
>NC_090765.1:14290065-14317565 GCF_036898095.1 Palaemon carinicauda | reverse complement strand
TTTCTTTAGGATGAGCATACTATATATTTTCATGACCACTGATAAGTGTGAGGCCTCTGTAATTATTGCAATCAGTCAGATCTCCTATATTTGCAATTTTCACAAACACTCCTAGCTCTCATTCATCAGGTTTTGCCTCTTTACACCACATTCTACCTAATAATCTTGTATTTTGGGAGTCACTTCATTTTCGGCCAATATCATCTCGGCAGTTATTCCATCGGATCCGGGCTTTCCATCTCTTTGAGTTTTTTAAAAAAAATATATTCGACTTCAAACACGCTGAATTCATTCATGGGCACATCTAGGTCTTCCTCAGCTTTAGGTATATCAATCAAATTATTCCCTTCATATCTCCTATTCATGACCTCACTAAAGTGTTCCATTTAACGTTGCCTTTCTTCATATTATGTTATAACAGATCCCTCTCTATTTTTATGGGTATATGCATCTTCTTTTTTTGCCCCAGTAGAGATTTCATTAATAATTCTACTAGCAATTTATACATCATAGTCACTCCCCAAATTCATAGCTTTATCAGCATCATCTGCTTTCCTGTCTAAACATTCTCTCCATTCATTCTTGGCTTTTATTTTGACCTCACTATCAATACTGGAATACTTACAATGCTCTATCTTGTAATTTTCATTATTTCTTCGGAAACTTTCAACAATCAATTTCTGTCTTTGAGTCCTTTTTATAGTATCCCAAGTCTCATTTGATATCCATGGCTTTCTCCCTGTAACTGCATGTCCCAAAACTTCACTACCAACTGACTGATATATGTTCTTGATATCATACAATTCTTCATTAATTGTCTGCTCTTTGTCTCTTAAGGTCTCCAAGACTGCAAATCGATTCCTACATTCAATAGCAAAGGTATCTCTGTGCTCATCTTCTTGAAGCTTAGTTGTAGCAAACCTTGGTATTCTATCTACATTTCTGTTGGGTGCTTTCAGTTTTATTTTCAGTTGGGCAATGAGGAGCTGATGATTACTACCAATATCTTCACTTCTAGAGCTCCTTACTTTTCTCAGAGTCCTCCTTCTCTCTTTATTAATGGCAATGTGATCTATTTGATTTTTGTAATTGCCACATGGTGAAGTCCATGTATTTTTGTGGATGTGGTTGTGCTCGAAAAGAGTACCTCCAATAACAAGATCGTTTGTTGAACAAAAACTTATAAAATGTGCCCCATTTTTATTTACAACTTCGCCAAGACCCTCATCACCCATCACATTCTCTATACCTTGATTATTCCTTCCAGCTTTATCATTGAAGTCACCAATTACAATTTTCATATCTCTCTCTCTGGGATATCATCTATTACACTCTGCAGTCCTTCATAGTATTCATCTTTCATTTCTTCAGGGGAATCATTCATATATATATATATATATATATATATATATATATATATATATATATATATATATATATACATGTATATATATATACAGTATATATATGTATATATAAATATATATATATATATATATATATATATATATATATATATATATATATATATATATATATATATGTACACCCAATCGTTGAGCGTAAATATTTAGCGAATATATATATATATATATATATATATATATATATATATATATATATATATATATATATATATATATATATATATATATATATATATATATATATATATATATATATACATAAAGGCTAAATATTTACGCTCAGCAAATGGTTTCCTATATTAGATGAGTCTCCTACACCTTCACAGAAGTGTCATCATTCCCCTTAAATATACTACAGTTTTTTTCCCCTACATTTCCTTGATTGATTTTACCCTTAATAATTTTGTATTTGGACAGCTTTTCCTTCATACCAGATCTTCAAATCCTTAGGTATTCAATCACTCAAACCTTATACGTAAAGCATCCCGATTTAATGTACGCAACATATTCAGTGGAGAGCAGATTTATGTGCCAAATTAGCTTTTAACAATTTTTTTGCCAATAATTGGCAGCTCTGCTATCACGTAAAGTGCCACTCTTTGATCTAAAAAGTCATGTAGCATCGGTTCTTTTTCCTCTTCGTTGATATCCCACCAGGGTCTATTGGCCGTTCAAAATATGAACCCGAGTATCTTACAAAATTTGAATTATTTTATGTACATTGATTATATGCGAGATATCATCTGCAAAGACATATTTTTAAGACGTCTACGCTTATTATTTATGTGAAATTTAGAATAGAACTTCATTTCAGTAAAGTATACATATAATTATATGTATATTATTGAAATACACGTACTTGTATTCATATAAAGTATGTATTATATGTGTATATATACATACATATATACAAACACATAAATACACACATACATGTTAGTCTATGCGTGTATGGTCAATTCCCTTCACTTATCTAATTGTATTTCTTTTAATATTTTTTTTTTTTTTTATCCCACCACCATATGTTAGTTCAGACCCTCTTTGCAACTTTCTTGTTAAAGGTTACGTGATCCTGAAATCATTAAAGTTTCAGTTCCAGTTACATCAGAATAGATGCTCACCAGAATGTCAGTCGGGAAAGCCTCCCCCCCCCACTGTGGTGCCCAACCACAACAGTGGCCTCCCTAGTAAACAGCTTAAAATAACGGGCCCTTGCTGGGATTGATCTGTTGTCATGTGAATGTGAGGCGAACACGTTACCACTGTACTAGAAATTTCTTTCTAGTAAGGCGATGTGGATTAGAAGCCTGTGCAGAAATAGGGACTATCATTTATTTAGTCCCTATTTCTGTCGTGATTTGCTGTGAAATCATCTGAGCTGTGTACTGTAGGCCTTACTTGAGGTTCTGTGCTGCACATAGTTTATAGCTGAATGGTATTCCCGGCTCCAGTGCCTGACCATACTGGTCAAATTCAATAAGGCCTACCCATTTCTCCATTCTTCATGAACAGTTATATTACTGACAGAGCCGTAATCTGGCTATGTCATGTTTGACTGGTCTTACTGAAGACGACTCCACATCACTGTTTATATTAATTGATGCTATTTTGTTCTTTGGTTTAATAATTGCATGTAGATTGTCTTGTGTTTAAATAACTGATCAGTTGTTATATTTGTTTGATGTTGTTAATAGTTTAGTTAGACAATAGTTGGTATTATGAGACTGGTATATTGAATCGGGTATTTGATTTTCTTTTACTTTCTCTACTTATCTTCTCATTTTTTTATAAACATTTTACTCAAGCTTGGAAATGATAACATTACTAGTTGGAATACTAATTAGATATGTATAGGATTTGCAAATTTGTCAGAGTAGATGAAAGGCTAATATTCCATGGAGTTTAAAATTACTCAATATGACCATCAATATTATTCAAGAAGTTCTTATTGGTAGATTTTTGCAGCTTCTGTGCTGATGAAAAAAATTTGAAATATTGACATGGACACTACTTTAAAGATGGACTTAGGCTAGAATTTCTCAACCTTTTCTCCAGCTATAAGTGTTGCCTCTTCATATTGTTTAGATTAACACATTGCAGCTTCTTTGAGTGAAAGAATTAATGGTAAAACTTTACCCATGCGCTGTTCATAGATAATTGAGTATGTTTTGAATAGGAACCATGGTATCATGGATAATTTTAGGTAAGGGGATGCAGAGGGGCGAAGTGCTCCCCCTCTTGGCGATTAATGCTGTGACATCTCTAAGTGGGTTAATGAGGAGTGGCAGGGTAAGAATGACTACTATGATGTATACTACTGACGTTGCACAGGTAAAGATTTACTAAAGTAGTTGTAGTATCTTATAATTGTTGGATTTGACTGTACTTGTGGCTTCAAAAAAAAAAAAAAAAAAAAAAAAAAAACTGAACTTCCATATTGCATGGTAAAACAATGATTTTATTCTACGATTAGTTACGAGAGTTGCATGAAGTTCTCCCTTTTCCAGACTTGAACATAATTAACTTGCGTATGTGTTAGCTGTTTCTCTCCCCTGGGTGGGTCATGAGGAAATATAACTTAGTGATTGCCCTGGCAGGATGTGATCTTTCATTTATTAATTACAGTGATACCTCGGAATTGAACATGATTTGTTCCACAACAGTGTTTGATCACCAAATTGTTCAAGCACATAATCAATTTTCCCCATAAAAATTAATGGAAATTGCATTAATTGGTTCCCCACTCAAGGATCCTGCTGTTATGGGCCCATTTTACACTAAGTTTATAATATTAACACAGTTCAGTACATAAAAGCATACTAGAAAATAAATAAAATTATAAGTAATAAAATAAATATGTCATGAATGAATATTGAATTTTACTTTATCTGTAATAAGGAGAGTGGCTTGGCTTCAAAAACCTGTTAGGTAACTATGCAGCTGGAGTTCTTCCTGGCATTGATTTTGCTTTTTTTTTTTTTTTTTTTTTTTCTGGCAGTAACTGTGATTTGCTTGAGGGCCTTCTCACAAAATAATTTATGAAGAGGGATTTGTCTGTGCCTCCCAGTTGAGGTTTCTGAAATGACTTAATGCATTATACTTGTGAAATATTTTTCAACAAAGCAGCATAACAGCCCATTTTGCCATTATGTCTTATATTGTGAGGGTACAAAGACAGTTTCTGACACTGATGATTTATTGACGAGAGCCGGACTACATCGAGACGTGCGGACGTACAAGTAGCACAGAAAATGCCTGAGGCGGATTAGCCAGGCTTAGGTTTAAATTTGTGTTTCTTTTGGTACAAAAAATCATTGAATAATAATCTTGATATAAAATGTACATATTTGATTATCACATCAGAAGAAAGAGCGGAGAATTCCGCATTTACTGATACAGAACAATATATCTCAAATTTAAATACAAATGCGTGAAATACATACAAAGGGTTTATAGACATAGAAACACACTTGTCGGAAGGTTGTACAATATCATTGAACTACGTACAGTTTTACCTCCTTCTTTCCCCTCTAATGACATGTCATCTTTTTCTATTTGTTACAGCTCACTGTTAAGGTGTTATTGTGCTATGGTCCTCCACCAGTTATTCAACATCACCAACTTCTAAGAACCATAGGCTGAGTTTTGTACTCCGGTTCAAAGCCTTCAAATTTCCTCCCTGCTGCATAGTGCGACCCCAATATCGTTCAAGTGGAGTTCATTGTTCTGGAAGACACTTCCATCCAGGTATTGTCGACGTGGTTTAGAGCAGGGAAAATGTCTCATGTGGTTCTTTCAAATCTGTAAGTGTTGACTGTGTATCAAAAGTGACCTTGACACACTTTTTAAAAGGACATTAGTGTAGACTTTTTAAAGTCTGAAAATTCCCCATCCTATTTATCAGCAGATTCTTTGTTTGAACTGGTAGCCTCTCCATACCTAACAACACTATGAATAACACTTCTCATTTTAAGCATATCGAACCAACTTTTGCTATCCCAAACTTCACAGGATCTGCGTCATCAGACTTTTCATATAAGATTCGGTCTGAAATGCTATTACCCGCCAACTGTTTATCATTAGTCCATATGCATCACAATGTCTCTACCCCCTCTGTGGTCTTACTTCTTTGGTTAGTTAGAGATGAGACTCCTTCTGCTACATTAGCTTCTTTAATGGGTCTTTTTATTTTTTAGTATACCATATTCTCTGTAAATGTTGCTCACGCGGACACTTCTTTCTTCCCTTTCAGTTATCTCCATTCTTACTTTTAGAGTGGTTCTTGAAACCTTACCGTTTGGCTTATCACTGCTGCTACTAATCTTCTAGGGGTCAATAAACACACTTTAATAAAGGAAATTATAAATTTTTTCTTAATGGAATGATGGTTTGTGGGTGTGTACTTTGAGAGAGCTACATGTAAACTGAGTCAGTTGCCTCTGTCTTGAACGCGTCGGTCACTTTGTCGGTGTCTCAACCCATTCAGGTTCTTTCAAGTTGTTCGACCTCCTAATTTATTTATTTATTTATTTATTTATTCATTATTATTATTTTTTTTTTGAGCGCAAAATCACCTTATTGTTCAAATTCTGGGGCATTTCGCTATTCAGGTAATACTGGATATAGATATCAGTAAATGGATGTGGTAGATTTTATATCTAATGCATTATTTGTGCATTTGAGAGATCTGTCTTTATAGAAACTGGAAATGAACAAAGGCCGTAGTTCTATGCAGCATTGTAGTTAAAAGGGATATCACTGAACCTATTTTCTCCTGACAAATGTGGAAGTATTACAAATTTAAGCTCCGCATTTTTTAAACTTGGTGGTGTATAAAATTTTTGGCAGGTATATATAAGATTATAATTTCATTCTCAGTTATGTATTTTTTAGTGTTTCCTCTCTCATAATACTTAGTATTGAATAAGTGGTTCTACTGTATGACAAGGTTATCTTAGAATATATATTTGATTTTAACCTTTTAACAGCTAAACATGAAAATACCTCAAAGATGCGTAAATGAACGTGAGAGTGCTGAATTCTAACCTTTGGCCCTTTATATAATTTTCTATAGTACACATATATATATATATATATATATATATATATATATATATATATATATATATATATATATATATATATATGTATATATATATACATACATACATACGAGTGACCATTCTTATGTGTTCCGTATACAAATTTTGTATTTTGAGGAAAATGTGAGACGGTACTTTTGAACACCCAAAATAAATTTAATTTCTTGTGCTTATGTATATATATATATATATATATATATATATATATATATATATATATATATATATATATATATATATATATATATATATATATATATATATATATAATGGAATCAAAAGATTTTACGGAATCTCCAAGAAGATACAACTACTTTGACGCACAACAATGACACTTCAGCCAGGGTTGGCCTCCGATTTATATTCAAATCACTGTCCTAGAGACTCATGTGACGAACACTCACCTGATGAATTAATATAGCCTGGAAAAAAAAAGGCGAGGCATCTCAGATGTAAGAGTATTTACATCTTGTACTGAGGAGTAAGATTTCTTTGAGATATATTGAGACAAAATTTTTAGTGTATCTCACGTTTGTTTTTTTGTAGTTGTTATGATTTTGACTGAGATTAGATGTGGGTGTTTTCTATGAAGGGTAACTAGTATGATTATTATCTTTCTCAGTGATGGAACCGATACTCATTGAGTTGGGGTTGGGGAGTCTCAGTTAGGTTTAAAAGGTTGCTCATAGATGGCAAAGGCAGTGGAGAGGACAATGCCCTTGAGGATGACCGTATATATATATATATATATATATATATATATATATATATATATATATATATATATATATATATATATATATATATATATATATATATATATATATATATATGATCAGCGCCCAAGCTCCCTTTCCACCCATGTTAGGATCAAGAGGGCCGTAAAATATCTGCTGATGACTCATAAAGTAGACCTATTTTAGAGGTATTCAACCTTTTCCCCCATGAAATACCACTTGCCTTATAAAATCATTTCTCAGAACCACCAGTAATCTGACATCGAACAAAATGGTAAGCTAGTGACCAGCTCAACATACAATGGTACAGCATGGGATACTAAATTATTCACATTTTAAGGACTTTATTGAGAAGAAACATTAATATTCCAAGTATTGTATGATGCTACTACACATTTAAGAGTGAAACAATACTTCCTTTACCTTCCCACTTGTTTGTTACAAACAGGCTTCTTAATTCGAGGAGCAGTATTAAACAGGTACAATCGTAGGTCATGTTCTAAATTAGGCCGTGATCGTTCTTAGTTTATATGTTCAACAGCGTTGAAAATTCATGCTCACACAGATAAGTACAGTAGTAATCAAATTAAAATTTACCATGAATTTTCCCCAAAATTGTATTTTATCTGGTTAAAGGTTAAAGGAAAGATTTTTATAAAGAAGTACTCAGTGTATTTTTACACATATGTCATAAATAGGCTTTTTTTTCAATAGCTAATACTTAGTTTGCATTCATTTGGCAGCTTTGAGTGCCTTAACACGGTTTGGCATATTAATTAATGTTCTGCATAATTGCTTGATTCTGTCAGAGTGAAACCATACATGGATGAGACGCTGTATGAGGGCTGGCTTGGTTGTAAGGGAAACTTTGTTTATTTCATCTTTTAGAATAGACCGCAAACTCTGCATAGGGCTCATATCTGGAGAATTTCCAGGCTTTGGTAGTAGTTCAACATAATTTTTTCTACACTACTTCTTGACTGATTGGGCAGTGTGACATGGGGCCGAATCTTGCTGAAATATTTATGGATTCTCACCGAACTATTCCCTTGTTTGAAGTATAGTAGGGTGAGGCAATTTTGGACACCTTTTTAGCAACCTTTGTACAAAATCTATGTTAATAATCTATGACTAAATACCAAACATGTTTTCAAGAGAGGGAGGTCTCATCTATAAAAATGGCTTGTTTCATAATCATCAAAGAATTAGAAATTCTCGTATTAAAGTAATAAAAACAATTTTGGACAGTGAGGCAGTTTTGGACACGTCTGTATCTCCGTTAAGCGCCAACGCTCAGTTGGGCAAACTATGACAATTTGTGGTCTCTATCAATATAAATATGCTAGAAAAAAATTATAGACTTACATAAATTTTTGTGTCCGTAATCCAAGATTGTCCAATTTTGCCTCTCCAAGAAAAAAGTGAGAAGTTTGCCTGTCCAATTTTGCCTGACCATGGTTTTGAAAACTGTCCAATTTTGCCTTACTATATGAATATGTAAATCAAACTTTGTATTCGAGCACACAAATATACTTTTATGTATAAATATGCATATATGTAATCATAAAAATTAAAAAAAAACATAAGGGGTGCAGTAAAAGGGGTGTCTGCCCAAGGTGACACCCTAAAAGTGAGTGACACCCTGAGAGTTACATTTAAAAAAAAAAAAAGTTTCTTTCTAGCTCGATGGTTATGATATGATTTTCAAAAAGTTATTTAATGCTGGGGACACTCGTAAAGCTGTTGACACTCAGGGTGTGAAACCTTCAAAAAGATTGACCAAAACATGGTAACATCCTCGAGAGGGGTGTCAACCCAAATGCTAGAAATATCTAAAAAAAAACTACTATATACATTGTTCCTATAATAATTCACATATCCAAATGAAAATTTCAGGAATTAAAATAGAGTATATTTTCACTGTTCCTGCTAATTTCCATGTTGATAACTCATGTTGCCTTTTTGATATGGTGTTAAATGGAGCAACATCAGAGTGAACAGCATGATAGATACATCAGGGAGGGGCAAAGCTGATCCCATAAACAATATTCGTCCTAAGTTGTACCTATCCATTTTATTCTTATCATTGTTACCTCATACTATGAACGAGCCATAAAAGAGATACTTTTACCTACAAAAGAAAGGGATACAATCGAAGATTTAAGAAAAAAAGATGAAATGAAAAAAAATAAAAGGAAAACACAAAGAGAGATAGAAACATGACAAATCATGGAAATACAAAGCAACCAAATATCTCTCGATTATTTAAGAAAAAATCTCTGCAAACACTAACGTAAATACATAAAAATCTAAATTGACCAGGGTAATAAATAGTGATAATTGAACTGCGAGGATAGTCCCGATAGTGAATGATAAGGATTTATTTTTACCTAAAATAAAAGAAATAAAAAGAAATTCAAATTATTTTGGAAGATATTAAGGTTCGTCCATTATTTTGCATTGGTAGAGCAACAAAATGGTTTTTAGAGCAAGAAGGAGGCTAAGTGACTCGCCTTGAGCTAGATGCTTGAAGCCACTGCCCACATCATCATCATCATCATCTCCTCCCACGCCTATTGACGCAAAGATCGCTAGTCGTCTCTATCTTCAGCTTTTAATTCAATACTTCTCCAATCACAATATCCTACTTCATGCTTTATAGTCCTGTCTTCCAACTCTTCTAGTGCCTTGTGGAGGCCAGTTTAAAGTTTGGTGAACTAATGTCTCTTAGGGAGAACAAAGAGCATCCCCAAACCATCTCCATCTACCCCTCATCATGATCTCATCCACATGTGGCGCTCCAGTAATCTCTCTTAGTTTCATTTGTAATCCTGTCCTGTCATTTAACACCCAATATTCTTCTGAGGGCTTTGTTCTCAAATCTACAAAATGAGTTTCATTAATATACCAAGATTCACGACAAAACAGTAACACCGATCTCACTAAACTGATATATAGCCTGATTATTATATGTAATTTTAGGCGACCTGATTTCCAAATTTGACTTAACCTAGCCATCCTCTGATTTGCTTTTTTCAATCTTTCATTAAACTCAAATTCTAAAGCTCCTATATTAGATATCAAAGTTCCTAAATATTTAAATAATTCTACCTCAATCCTTTATCCTTCCAAAGATATTTCATCTTCCATTGCATATTCCGTTCTCATCATCTGTCTTTCTTCTATTTATCTCGAGCCCAACCTCATGTGATTTTTCATGCATTCTGGTAAACAAGCTTTCCAAGCCCTGTGGTGTTCTGCTAATTAGGACAGCGTCATCAGCATACTCTAGGTCTCCTAATTTTCTGTTACCATTCCAGTCCAATCCTTCTCCACCATCCCCAACCGATCTATGCATTACAAAATCTATGAGGAGGATAAACAACATAGGTAACAACACATTCCCTTAGAGTACTCCACTTTTCACTGAAAATTCGTTTGATAAGACGCCACTAACATTAACTTTGCATTTGCTATGCTTATGAACAGACAATTAAATTTACATATTTGAGAGGAACTCCATAATGTCGCAGGACTCTCCACAAAATTTGCCAGAGCACATAATCAAAAGCTTTTTCATAGCCCACATATACCATAAAAAGTGGAATTCTATATTCTATATATTGCTGTACCACATGTCTTAAATGAAAATTTGATTAGTACAACTTCTACCTTTTCTAAATCCTGCTAGTTCATCTCTCAACTTTTCATCAATCCTTCTCTCTAGTCTCTTTAGAATGAGCATTCTATATATTTTCATGACAGCTGACGTAAGTGTGATGCCTCTGTAATGATTGCAATCAGTCAGATCTGTTTTTTCATTTTCACCAGCACTCCTAGCTCCCATACATAAGGCTTTGCCTCTTCACGCCACATTCTACAAAATAATCTTGTAGGTAATCTGGGAGTCACTTCATTTTCAGTTAATATCATCTCAGCAGTTATTCCTTCGTATCCAGGGGCTTTCCATCTTTTTGAGTTTTTTTTTAAGAATAGCTTCGACTTCAAACACACCTAATTCATTCATGGGCACATCAAGGTCTTCATCAGTTCCCGGTATATCAACCAAATTATTCCCTTCGTGTTTCCTATTCATGACCTCACTAAAGTGTTCAATCCAATGTTACTTTTCTTCATGTTCTTTCGTTATAACAGATCCATCTTTCTTTTTTATGGGTATATGCTTCTTTTTTCCCGTAGAGATTTCATTGATAATTCCAAGAGCAATTCCTACAACAAAGCCACTCCCTGAATTCATAGCTTTGTCAGCCTCTTCTGCTTTCCTGTCTAAATATTCTCTACAATCATTCCTGATATTTCTTTTGACCTCACTATCAATACTGAAATACTTGGCATGTTCTGCCTTGTAATTTTCATTACTTCCTCGAAAACTTTAAGAAATGAATTTCTGTCTTTGTCTTCTTTTTATAGTATCCCAAGTATCATTTGATATCCACTGTAAATCGATTCCTACATTCAGTTACAAAGATTTCTGTGCTCATCCTCTAGAAGCCTAGTTGTATCAAACTTAGGTATTCTATCTACATTTTTGTTGGGCTCTTTCAATTTTAATATTTGTGTGGCAATGGGGAGCTGGTGATCACTACCAATAACTGCACCTCTATAGCTTGTTACATTTCCCAGAGTCCTCCTTCTCTCTTTATCAATGGCTATGTGATCTATCTGATATTTGTAATTGCCACATGGTGAAGTCCTTGTATATTTGTGGATCTCTTTGTGCTGGAAAAGAGTACCACCAGTAACAAGATTGTTTGTTGAACAATAACTTAAAAAATGTGCCCCATTTTCATTTGCAACTTCGCCAAGAACCTCAACACCCATCACCCTTGATTATTCCTTCCAACTTTAGCATTGAAGTCATTAATCACAATTTTCATATCTCTCTAGGTTCTCACCTATTATACTCTGCAGTTCTTCACAGTATTCATCTTTCCTTTCTTCAGGGGAATCATTTTATTCGCCTTGGAATATGGAATCTTCGGGATCTTGAACCCTTCTGTGAAGCCTCTTCCCTTTTTGCCCGGCGGGCATGCTGTCATGCGTTTGCGGGGAGGGGAACGGGGCAATTTTAACCTGTCAAAAAGTTTTCATTCTTTTTGCCTCTCACGCGAGTGCAAAGGAGAGCACTGGAGCGTTGGCGCACAGGATGCTGCTGGTACTAGTTTCTGCTGAAGCACAGTTTTTGGTGAAGGTGCAGAAAAGCGCTGGCGCACAGGAAACCAATGCGTAGGGTGAAAATACAAAGAATAGGCCAGACTATTTGGCCTCTATTTTGAGGTACCTTACCTCTAGCATTAGAGGCTCTTTGACCTTTTATTTTGATGTGCCATACTTAACATTAGAGGATATTTAAGCTCTATTTTGAGGTGCCATACCTTTAGTATTAAGGGCTCTATGACCTCTATTTTGAGGTACTATAATCTTAGCATTATATGTTCTTTGATCTCTAATTTTAAGTGCTTTACCTCTAGCATTAGAGGCTCTTTGACCTCTATTTTGAGGCTCCTTACTTTTAGCATTGGAGCGTCTTTGACCTCCATTTTGAGGCTCCTTACTTTTAGCATTAGAGGCTCTTTGACCTCTGTTTTGAGGCTCCTTACTTTTAGCATTAGAGGGTTTTTGACCTCTATTTTGAGGCTCCTTACTTTTAGCATTAGAGGGTCTTTGATCTCTATTTTGAGGCTCGTTACGTTTAGCATTAGAGGGTCTTTGACCTCTATTTTGAGGCTCCTTACTTTTAACATTAGAGGCTCTTTGACCTCTATTTTGAGGCTCCTTAGTTTAGCATTAGAGGGTCTTTGACCTCTATTTTAAGGCTCCTTACTTTGAGCAGTAAAGGCTCTTTGACCTCTATTTTGAGACTGCTCGCTTTTAGCATTAGAGTCTCTTTGACCTCTTATTTTAAGGATCCTTACTTTTAGCATTAGAGGGTCTTTGACCTCTATTTTGAGACTTCTTTTAGCATTAGAGTCTCTTTGACCTCTATTTTGAGGCTCCTTGCGTTTAGCATTAGATGGTCTTTTACCTCTGTTTTGATGTTCCTTACTTCTAGCATTAGAGGCTCGTTGACCTCTATTTTGAGGCTCCGTAGGTTTAGCATTAGAGGGTATTTGACCTCTATTTTGAGGCTCCTTACTTTTAGCATTAGAGGATCTTTGACCTCTATTTTGAGGCTGCTCACTTCTAGTTTTAGAGTCTCTTTGACCTCTATTTTTAGGCTCTTTACTTTTAGCATTAGAGGCTCTGACCTCGGTTTAGAGGCTCCTTACATTTAACATTAGAGGCTCTTTTACCTATTTTGAGGCTCCTTACTTTTAGCGTTAGAGGCTCTTTAACCTCTATTTTGAGGCTCCTTACTTTTAGCATTAGAGGGTCTTTGACCTCGATATTGAGGTGCAGTATCTCCTGCATTAGAGGGTCTTTGACCTTTATTTTGAGGCTCCTTACTTTTAGCATTAGAGGATCTTTGACCTTTATTTTGAGGCTCCTTACTTTTAGCATTAGAGGCTCTTTGACCTCTAATTTGAGGCTCCATACTTATAGCATTAAAGGCTCTTTGACCTCCATTTTGAGGCTCCTTACTTTTAGCATTAGAGGCTCTTTGACATCTATTTTGAGGCTCCTTACTTTTAGCATTAGAGGCTCTTTGACCTCTATTTTGAGGCTTCTTGTGTTTAGCATTAGAGGTACTTTGACCTCTATTTTGAGGTTCCTTACTTTTACCATTAGAGGCTCTTTGACCTCTATTTTGAGGCTCCTTACTTTTATTATTAGAGGCTCTTTCACCTCTATTTTAGGCTCCATACACTAGGCATTAGAGGCTCTTTGACCTCTATTTCGAGGCTTCTTACGTTTAGCATTAGAGGCTCTTTGACCTCTGTTTTGAGGCCCCTTACTTTTAGCATTAGAGGCTTTAACCTCTATTTTGAAGCTCCATACTTTAAGCACTAGAGGCTCTTTGACCTCTATTTTTAGGCTTCTTACGTTTAGCATTAGAGGCTCTTTGACCTCTATTTTGAGGCTCCTTACTTTTAGCATTAGAGGATGTTTGACCTCTATTTTGAGGCTCCTTACTTTTAGCATTAGAGGCTGTTTGACCTCTATTTCGAGGCTCCTCACTTTTAGCATTAGAGGCTGTTTGACCTCTATTTTGAGGCTCCTTACTTTTAGCATTAGAGGCTCTTTGACCTCTATTTTGAGGCTCGTTACTTTGAGCATTAGAGGGTCTTTGACCTCTATTTTGAGGCTTCTTACGTTTAGCATTAGAAGCTCTTTGACCTCTGTTTTGAGGTTCCTTACTTTTAGCATTAGAGGCTCTTTGACCTCTATTTTGAGGCTCCTTACTTTTAGCATTAGAGGCTCTTTGACCTCTATTTTAAGGCTCGTTACTTTGAGCATTAGAGGCTCTTTGACCTCTGTTTTGAGGTTCCTTACTTTTAGTATTAGAGGTTCTTTGACCTCTATTTTGAAGCTGCATACTTTTAGCATTAGAGGGTCTTTGCCCTCTATTTTGAGGCTCCTTACTTTTAACATTAGAGGCTCTTTGACCTCTGTTTTGAGGCTCCTTACTTTTAGCATTAGAGGTTCTTTGACCTCTATTTTGAGGTGCTATACTCTAGCATTAGAGTTTCTTTGACCTTTATTTTAATCCCCTTACCTCTAACATTAAAAGCTCTTTGACCTTTATTTTTGGGTGCTTTATTTCTAGCACTAGAGGCTCTTTGAGACCTCTGTTTTAAGGCGACTAACCGTTAATAGTAGAGGCTATTTGACATCAGTTTTTAGGTGACTTACCTCTATAATTAAAGGCTATTATTTATACTTCTTCATATAAAGGCTTTCCTTCTCTATTCTCTTCTGTCTTTTATAGTTTTTCAAGATCTTCTTTGCTTAGTTCGCCAGTCTCCGAGATTTCAAGAGACATTTCATTGCTGTTTGTCCTTGGCTCGTCAGATTCCTCGTAGAAATCGTTGACTTTCATGTCTTTACCTATAAGGGCGATGGGTAAAGACATGGATGCCATTGATTTCTCGGCATACACTATACGCCTTCATACTAAAGTCAACGAAGAGCAACACAATATTACCAATGCTGTCCTGATATGTTCTATCTCCAATGCCGAATTTTGAAGAAACACACGTTCCTCACCGCTTTGCACCAATGCAATCCAATTATAGGACATCGTCGCTAAACCGCAAGCAAATTATCCTTCAAGGCGCTTACGTTATGATCTTCAAAGCTCACCAACTTCGGCAACACCTATCCAAACTATCTGTTGATGAAGGTGTTCCGAATAGCCTCCAGTTCATCCTGTAGCTGTAACAAAATTCTCTGTCAGTTACCTGTTCCGCCAGAACGCGAACTCTGTGAGTAAAGTGAAATCCTCCTCCCAATGTTCACTGCGGAAACTTCCATAGCTACAGTACATACAGATCGTGAGGTGTTGCAAGCTATGTTTAAAAAAGAGAGAGAGAGAGAGAGAGAGAGAGAGAGAGAGAGAGAGAGAGAGAGAGAGAGAGAGAGAGAGAGAGAGAGAGAGAGAGAGAGAGAGAGAGAGAGAGATCAGGTCTTCAGAAGTCTTTTGGAATCCGGGGCGGAGCCGTTCAGAACTACTCCGGGAAGATTCCGTTCTGGAGTCATTCAGAGCTCAATGCTAAGTCTACGGATATTTCTTCTGAAGTCATTTGGAGAGGAGATTCGGGAAGATTTTCTTCCGAAATCGTTCAGAGATTTCTGGAATCATTCAGAATTCCACGCTAAGTCTATGGAAATTTCTTCTGAATCCTTTTGGAGATGCACGAAGATTTTCTCCCGAAGCCGTTTAGGACTCGCGAAAAATTCCCTTTTTTTCTCTGATTTCAATAGGCCCTAATAACTCATAACAACAACTATAACTATAACTATAACTATAATAATAATTAAAATAATAATAATAATAATAATGATAATAATAATAATAATAATTTTTGTAAGTAACAATCTGCTACCTACAGCTCTCCATTTGGTTAATGCCTTTTCTGCTCTTGGTGTCATCATCATTATTCCTACCCCTTCTCTTCTAACTCCATCTGTTCCTTAGGGCCAAGATATCCAAACTATATTTCATAAATTCCTTCTCTACTAGTTGTAACTTCCCTGTTTGATTCATGGTTCTAACATTTCAATTTTCAATTTTTATTTAGTATTTACAAACCGGGAGTTTCTTAGCAACCAACTACGGCCGGGACTGGGGGCAATTCTTTTATTTTCGCTTTCCATACACTGACTAAATCCATAGAGGATTCATAGGCTAAATTCATCAAAGAATAGCCAGTATCTTAGCGATGCGCAGCGCCTATCTAAATAAGGCAAGTGACCCCTGCCGGTCCATACTAATTACAGTAAGATCAACTGCCGGGCATTAGGAGTAGAGGAGTATCCATACCACCAAACGGATACATATCTTTTTCAAATTACAAATGGAATTAATGGTCACTTATTTATGGAACCCATGCCTCAAAGAGAATGTTTAGTGCCATATTTAAAAGAACTGAAGCTGTTTTTTGAGCATTCGTTTGAATTAAATAGACCCGTCATATATTCAAGCATTTAAATTGTCACGTATATGGCTATAATATATATTGAATTGTTCACCTTTATTTCCAAGTTTGTACTTGTCCGTATTTTCTCATTAGTAATAAATTTGATTATCATTTTCTATGAAAAGAAAACTTTTTCTTTTTCTATTTTCTTATAAATCAATAGGATTTTCTATTGAAATAAATGATAGAAAATATTTTCAAAGAACTGTCATTTACCTATATTTCTAGTTAAAATTATTAAGAATATATATATATATATATATATATATATATATATATATATATATATATATATATATATATATATAGATAGATAGATAGATAGATAGATAGATAGATAGTTTACAAAATCTATTACTTAATAACTTAACATTATGAATTGATGTTTTTTTAAATTAAGTGTCCAAAATTGCCTTACCATTTTTCAAGGCGAGGCAAAATTGGACGCTAGCTATTCCATATTTTTTCATTAATCTTTTATTTTAAACTTTCCTTTAGCATCATCCTCTAATTTGTTTTTAGAAAAAATAATTTCATGTATTATTTCTGAGAAACCCGAAAATGAAGGTGAGGAAATTATTGGACACCCATATTCAACAATTTATGTAGGGAACTTAATACTTTTTAAAAACCAGACATACTAATATTTAGAAAGTAAAAGGTTGGGCAATTTCTAATAGCATTATAGTTTTCGAAAATTATAAATAGTTTTAGAGATATTGTATCTGTCCAATATTTGCCTTACATGTCCAAAATTGCCTCTGTCCAAAATTACCTTACCCTACTATAGCAAAGTATTTTGTAACACATCTGTGTACCTAAACTGGTCCATTATACCACCTTCAACGATCTTCAAACGATTGGTCCCATGTGCAGAAATTGCTCCCTATACCATTATTTTTTGTGAATGTTTTGTAGTCTTTTGACACTCTGGCTCAAATTCCTCTCCTGATCTTCTCCTTACTGTCTGTGCGCGGTCATCAAGTACTGCAATAGAGGATTCATCGGAGAACACTATCTGGGAAATAATGTATGAGAAAAGAAAGGCCTTATAATGAAACCAGCAGCTGCTAAGCAGTCAGGAAAATCCTGACTTAAAATCATTATTCATCAGCATGACTGCATAACTACCAGACTAAACAGTAATACTGTCATATTATCCGACGTTACTTTGATGTCATAATTTATATTTGTTATAAAAGATTTAATAAAATAAAAACCCTACAAATGTATCACTCTTACCTTTTCCCATTGTCAGAATTCCAACCTGCGGGAGCATCAATCCAGTTTCGCCGTGCCTTGATCATAATATTCATAAGCCGGGCTTCTTTCTTGGGCAGTAGGCTCGTAGACCCCTTTCCAGTAATATCCTGTTCACGGTTATTTGAGAAATATCAATGTTATTTGCTTGCAGTTCACTTGCAATACTCTTACAAGATTCTCTTTTTTCATGAAGAGCCATTTGTTTGACTTTTCTGTCGGTTCTGGCTAGTTTTTCTCTTTCGACCAAATCTTCCAGTCCTTGTTGAATCGAAATGAATACCTTTGTCCATTTTTCTATGTTGCTGACTGATTGACAGGAAACATTCAATTTCTTAGCAATCTCTTTTTTTTTTGGTGCATTATTACTTGATAGAACTTTGATCTGTCCTATTTTTCAAGGTCTCAAGTCACTGCTTTTACCCGTAACTGCTAACATCTCCTTTTATCAAAAACACTGCAAAGAAAAAAAAAATGGTTGTGTCAAATACACACTAGTAGAACTGCTAAGTCTCTAGCATCAAATTACAAGATATGACACATAACCCTCAGCAAAATATGAAATAGCACTGAGATACCAGGCCAACGTGTGTTTCTTAGGACAATTCAGAGGCATTGTTGCCAACTGTTATTTTAGTATTTGTGCTAGTAAATAGTGGAAAACACTTCAATAATCAGTCCTTATTCACGTACATTAGTTATTTCACACTCATATTTTGAAATACTCTTATTATTGATACATAAACACCTATAAGTAACTTTTTATCTGAAAAATTCCAATTTTGGGAAAAATCCATAATAATTTGATCGCTTCTGTATTAGGGAACATCAGTGAAGAGTTCAGAGCTATAACAGATACAATGGGTAAATCTCACTCGTTTTAGACCTTGTGGGAGAAGGCGTATATTCACAATTAATGGGTTTCTAATCTATTTTGATTTCAATGATCTCCGTCACACACATACTCTGAGTAAATATAAGTATCTAAAATATTTTTTTTTTGTCAGCCATCTAAGTAAACCTAGAAATCTACTTTTGAACCGCTGACCTATAAGCTCTCCCAAACCTCACCTACATCCCTAGCTCACAAAAAGGGGAAGGTTACTAAGAAACTATTGATCTTGAGCGGGTCTTGAACACCCGGCCAACTGATTGATAGGTAGGGATGTTTCCAATAATACAATCTAATGGTCTTGAAGAATAGATTAACGCTAAATTACAAGTTTTTATGAACTGGTTTCTCACATTCAAAGAAGGTCCTAAGAAATACAGAAAATAACAAGACAAGGGAATAGTGAATAGAGAAGAAACAGAGGTATAACTAAGTTCCAGTAACTGTGCACCAGCAAAACGAACTAAAGTGAATTTACAATTTGGAGTACAGCTGCTAAAATATATATGCCTAACAATGCTTAAGAGGCCTCTTAACTCCACTGCTTAAATGCATATGACTAATCCCTTTACACATGACCTGAACCTGAACAATGTGTGATGGGAGTGGAGGAGGTATTGATATAAGGGCACCTCCCGAACAACTAACTTTATCTAGAGACAGCACAGGTATTTATAAACTGGCGAGATGTCACTTAAGGGTGACATTTGCATATTCAATGTTTCCTTTTTTATTTTTTTTTAATGTCCATTATGTTGACATTGGCATTAAAATAGATAACAGAACAACTGAATGATAATAGTTTTAATTATCTAGTTACATTAACTACTTTATGACTTGGATTTAAATGACTGTTGTAGTGTAAGAGGAAATATAGATAGGGCATCCTTATTCTTTTGTATGTGCGTTGCTTGCTGTGCGTTCATGACATGGTTCCCCTCTAAAGCAGACATGTATTTGAAATAGAGTGACCTACCCTAGAGAGTCATGCTGGTCTTAGGTCATCTTGCAGGAGATACATAGGTTTTAGACAGTCAGTGGTGAACCAATCTTCTTTACCATGAACGGTGAGGTATGACGGATGACATGGAAGGGGCCTGTATTTGTGGGCATAAGCGGTGTCTTCCAAGCATGGTATGTATGTGTGAAGCTATATGGGGGAGAATGATTATTCTTAAGCTTCAGTACTATAATATTCTTTTATGATGTGATTATTCTCTTGTTAGAATACAGTGTTATGAATAAATTTAATTCCCTCAAAAGTGTGGAGTGATGGTAAAATTCTGTTTCGTTTTCATGGCTTTACTAGTGAACTTTGGTGAACAACAATTTTACAAATCTCTTCTACATTTAAGAATTGGTAAACACACAAAATTAGAACGAAATTAATTCTCTTGAAGTTTGGAGGCTGCAACCATGGACTGGAACATCTATTTACTGTGGGTTGTGGAATCCATGAGTCCCCCTTTTCAGGCAGGAACTCAGTCTAAGGCAGGTGTCATCCAAATGGACACGTTGAAAAATTCCTACTACCTCGTTTCGGGCAGGAGTTAGCCGTTTATCCACCTCTTGGTTGAAAGGCAAAAGGTCATCTTCAACTGGACTTCTCCCCTATTTCTTGTGGCTAACTTGACCGCATTTCTTGAAGATAATTAAGTGCCTGTCACGTCGGCATTTGGTGTGGGGGCCACGCCTCAGGATGGTGGAGAAGGGGAAACCTTTCATTGTGATTGCTGCTGAGGGAAAAGTCCCTCCTGATTTCTCGCAGGCATCTTTTGTAGGCCAATCTGGGTGTGGCAAATTACGTCACATCATGTGACAGTTCTTGTGTTTTATTGGCTTCCTCTTCTAACGTAATGGTGACGTCATACACTGTGCTTGATGTCCTGGCGACGTCATTGTTACCGGCTTCTTTGCAAGACTTCCTCTGGGACGGTGGTTCATCTTAAACAGCGATTGGCAATCACTCATTCAACTGAGTCATGCACCCAGTTCCTGTGCTGGCGATATCTTTTGTCTATAAAAAATATTTTGGCATTTAAGTCGGCATTTAACTCGCGCAGTGCCTTTACACTCCTCTTTCTCTCTCTCTCTCTCTCTTCTCTAGTCTCTATTCAATAACTCTTTATGGAATCAACTAATTCTATTCATCTCTATCGTTTGATTAATGAACAAAACTTATAGAATAGCTAATCATATGCATATATCAAGTCATTCAGTGTGAAATTCTCTCCTGACATCACATGTGAAGATGTGTGTTGCAGTGTGTAGGTCTTTTGGTATGAGCTGATTTACTGAGGGCTTGTAAGTCTGACGACCAAGGGTAAATTTACCCACAACGTGACGTAGGCACAAGATCCTCATAGGAGGTGGAGGGCAGAAATAATTTAGCAGGTTGTCATATACCACTTCAGCTGTGAGGACATCCATGGTGTTCTTGGGAGTGGTCCTCAGTCTAAGAAGGACCCAGGGAAGTTGTGGAAACCGAATGGAGTCATTGCAGCTGGACATCCAAGCTTCTTTGAGGGTATGATGAAATATACCTCCATTCTGTTGGCTACGGGGTTGTAAGCTCTAGTCTGATGTAGGATAAAGTGTAGGAGATATCCTAATGATATCCACAATCGAGAGGTAAAAGTAACACCCTTGTAATATGCTCTAGCTATCCAGAAAGTATGGCAGCATTACTCGAGGCCTTTTGCATGGGTATGCTCAAGGCCGTGAGTGGAGCGATCGATCACTGTAAAAAGTTAATGGTGTCCTTGTGACATGGGCAGGGGGGCAACCACATCAACGTGAATGTGGGCCAAAAGACACGGAGTGCCTGCACCCGGATCTGTGCGTCAATGCAATTTTGAAGTTTGACAGGAAATGCCGGTGCGTACCCAAACCTTACCATCTGTAATAATACCATTCCATATGAACTTTGACTTTAGTAGCTGTGTAGTAGATTGGCGCGAGAGGTTTGAGTGGCCATGGATCAATTAAAATACCTGTTGGTGTATGGAGACAGGTGTAGCACGTGTGGCACACCAGTACTGATGTCACATCAACGTGAATGTGGACAAAAAGACATGGAGTGCCTGCACCCGGATCTGTGCGTCAATGCAATTTTGAAGTTTGACAGGAAATGCAGGTGCGTACCCAATCCTTACCATCTGTAATAATACCATTCCATATGAACTTTGATTTTAGTATAGTAGATTGGCACGAGAGGTTTGAGTGGCCATGGATCAATTAAAATACCTGTTGGTGTATGGAGACAGGTGTAGCATGTGTGGCACACCAGTACTGATGTCATATAGGAGGCTGGTATTGGAGTTATGAAGGATGATGTCTTTCCAACTGAAATATGTGCAGGATGTCCTGCAGGTTTAGTATTTGGGTCCTCTCTTTGGGTGTCTTCAAAGGCCTTGTAATCCATTCCCAAAGGTATGATGGCCAGAGTATTTTTGGAAAGGGTTTTGGCTATGGGATTCAGTTTACCAATGTGTTGAATGGTATAGTTGTATTCAGAAATGATGGAGCGATGTCAGCGCTGATAGGCGGCAGACCAGGTGACCGACTATCAAATGAATGCATGCACAAGGGCCATGCAGTCAGTGGTAATGCTGAAGGGGACCTCCTAGAAGTGGCGGAAGTGATGGACAGCCAAATACATTAGTTCGCAATCAAAGTTCGAGTAGCTAGATTCCCTTTTGTTAAGTTTTCCACTGAAGAAAGCCAATGGGCTGGGTGATCCATTGATCATTTGTTCAAGTACTGCCCCAACAGTGATGTCACTAGTGTTGAGGGAGAGTAGGAGCGGTGTCCCTGGCATGGGAATGGTGAGAGCACTAGCAGCTGATAGGACTTTCCTTGTATTGAAGAAGGTTGCTTCTTGAAGGTAAGGCTTGCCTTTTATAAGTCACAGAGGGAGGGAATGTGGCGCCAATGGCTGGCAAGAACTGGTGATAGTAGTTCTCTATGCCCAAGAACTCCTGCAGTGTTTTGATAGTGAAGGGCATAGAGATCTTCTGTACTGCTGATACCTTCTCAGGGAGGGGATGAACGCCCTCAGGAGTCAGGTGATGACCCAAGAATGTCACATCCTTACCATCAAAGTTACACTAGTTGTACCTGATTACTAGGCCGTTCTGCTGCTGGCGGTTGAGGATGAGGGTTGATGGTGTTGGTGGTTCTCATTGGAGGGGTAGAATATTAGTATGTTTATAAGTAACATATGCAGAAGTGAAGGTCTCCTAAGATGTCATCCAAAAGTCATTGAAATGTGACCCCTGGAGTATGAAGGCCAAAGCAGGAGTATTTGAAAGTTTATGTACCAAAGGGGGAGGTGATAGCAGTCTTGCGGATGTCTTTTGGGTTCATAGGTACCTGATAATACCAATTCAGGAGATCGAGGGATGAAAATACTTTTGCACCGTGAAGGAAGTTGGTGATATTGGGGAGGGGTAGTGGTCATTCCATCTGCATGTTAAGATGCCTATAATACCCACAAAGGTGTAGGGATACATCCGTCTTTAGGACAATGTGCAGAGGCAACAACCCTAGGCTTAATGCTATTTGACAAAGGTCCAGTTCTCCAATTTTGGTGAATGTGAATTAAGTAGCTTCTCCCAAATGTCTGAATCTTGCAAACACTGTAGGGCCCATCATCTTGATTTGGTGTTAGCTACTGTGTTTGTTGGGAACCGTGGATGTCTGACATCATTCTGGGGAGAAGACATTAAGATGTAAATTGAGGTGGTGGGCGTAGGCATCTGTGGGCATGCTGATGTGGAAAGGGAGGTTGGAGAGAGCATGTGCCAAAGGTGTGGACAAGTATGAGCTGGCGTTGACTAAGCGTGAATGGTGATATCAATCAGGAAGTGGAAATTGGTGAGGCACCAGTATCTACCAGAAATTGCGCATTAGATCCTGAATGGCATATTTAAACGATTTTTACCATTGACATCCGGTAGCATATTTCTTTGGAGCAGCTCCAAATCTGGAGTAATAGTAGCCCAATTGAGGGTGAGGGACGTCATCCAGTAGCTATTGGAGAGCGTTGGTTGGGGCGCAGGCATGGTGCAGTATAGAGGGGTGTATGTGGCTTTGTCATTGCCCAGACATGTCATGAGGTGGGTGTTAATGTCCTACATCATTCACCTCCGTTTCAGTCGTCATTGTATGGTTGTCCCCTTCGTCAGTAGTGGAATTTTAGATGGAATTCTTGACAGTGGAGAAGTAACTGTCCATAAGGGCATCGACTCTGGTCATCAAGTCCTTCAGGGGCAAGGTTTCAACATCGGGAAGGGCAACTTGCATTGATTCCCTGAGGGTCAATGACGCTTTTTGATCTTTTAATGGTTGTTGAGAAAACTTCACGGGCAGCTGGCAATGGTAAATACTGCTCAGGAAGAATTATTCGAGACCATAATCTATGGGGTTGTCCCTTTGCTTGCAAAGCCAGTTGGAGATTTTGGGGAAGACATCGAGGATTGCAGTGAGGACATTGTCAGTTTTGTTGCTTGAGCATGTCTTGCCCTTGAGGCAAATTTGAATCTTGCTGTGCTGAAACCAGAAAAATGCATCTTTGCTAATAATGGGCTGGAGCCTCACTGTGGCACTATGGACATATGGGTTGGGGATGTTGGTTGGCATCGTCAAAGGATATGGCAGACGAAACAGTGAGCCCAAGCAACTAACTTTATTTAGAGACAACTTAGGTATTTATAAGCTCCCAAGGGGTCATATAAAGGTGACAATTTAATGTTCACATTCAAGTTTTTTTTTTGTGAATAATATTAACTTTGTCATAAAAATAGATAACATAACAACAGAGTGATAACAGAGTTTGAATTAGCTTGTTACATTCAACAACTTTTTGAAGTCTGAAGGTGTGTTAAGAAAATGTAGATATGGCATCCTTCTTTATTTGTACGTATGTTGCTAGTTGCATATGCTTTACAGATGTTTAAGAGGCCTCTTGTGTTACCTCCTGAAATGTATAAATGCCTAACAATGCTTAAGAGGCATCTTGAATCAGCTACTAAAATGTATATGCTTAACAATACTAAAGTAGCCTCATGAGTCAGTCGCATAAATGCATAAGCTTAATTCCTCTGCCCAACACCTTAAGAGGCCCCTTGACTCAGCTGGTAAAATCTATAAGTCTAACATTATTTGAGAGGCTTGTTGACTAACAGTGCTTAAGAGACCTCTTGACTCAGCTGCTTAAATGTATAAGACTATCAATGCTTAAGAGACCTCTTGACTCAGCTGTTTAAATGCATTTGCTTGATCCCTCTGCTCAACCCCTGAACCGGAACCTGAACAATGCTTAAGAGGCATCTTGTGTCAGTTGCTAAAATAGATATGCCTAACAATTCTTGAGTGGCCTCTTGACTCAGCTGCTAGACTGTGTAAGCCTAACAATGCATAATAGGCCCCTTGACTCAGCTGTTAAAATATACTTTGTATGGGTAACAGTGCTTTGGAGGTGGTTCTGTAGATACAGTAATGTTTGCAGGTATAGTGCTATCAATACATCTCACATGGTGCACAGCAGATCAGGCATTACCTATGGGTATTTGCAGCATTGCCTTTGCCTCTCTGTGCATTCCCTCTCTAACTTATTGCCCTACCTCCGTTCCATTTTGTTGTTTAACCTCTTTTAACTTTTACATCCTGATGCAACTTTGGACCATTCCCCACGTGGCACCTGGCCATTGAATCTCCTCCAAGGCCTCAGTTCCCAGTTACATGGCGCAAATGTATAATCAATAATCCTTAATCTTCACTGTGTTGACTGAAATTACTAGTGTACTTTAAAGCACTTATTCCAAATAATATTCCTAACATAAAGGGTCACTTTACTGCTAATAGTTTAAAAATAAAGGTAACAGAAATGTTGGCAGTTGATTTGATTATTAAATTCACATTCAAGAACTTACATTGGTCTAGTTTTTTCTCGCCCATGGTTCAAAGGAGGTAATCTCATTAACATTTTCAGAAGTTTTTGTGGTCCAGGGAAAGTCCCTGTCCATAGCTAACAAAATATGAGTAATAGCTTATTTCCTGTGATAACTACTACCACTGCAGATTGGAAAGGAGAAGAAAGGAAAAAAATGGGTTGTTTAAATTCATCTTGTAGTTGTGATGAAGGAAAGACTAGGGGAGCCTTTTTATTACAATTTCATTGATGAAAAAAGAAATTGGTCTTCAGATCGTGTGTAACCTTGGATAAGATTATCCTCCATTTCGTAATTACTTTTACTTTCTATTTATAGTTTTTGGTAATCATAAAGTTGCATTTAGCAAAATTGGTTCATCTCGACGTTTCAACATAGTTTTAATTTTCACCATCATAGCTTTTATATTGAAGTGTAATTATTTGGTTCAACAATAGCTCTGACGAACGCCATAAGATAATGGCTGAAACAGATATCACCACTAGATATTGGATTTAAGAATAGTTTCAGCTTTCATATTTCTTGAATTTGGATGGATTTGTGATAGATACTGTCTTTGGGTTTTCAAAGCCGCTTGTAAATCATTTGGTAACTGCAATCGAAAATATCCATAATGCACATTATATATATATATATATATATATATATATATATATATATATATATATATATATATATATATATATATATATATATATATATATATATATATATATATATATATCTATTTGCATGTATGTATGTATATCATCTCCTACGCCTATTGACGCAAAGGGCCATATATATATATATATATATATATATATATATATATATATATATATATATATATATATATATATATATATATATATATATATATATATATATATATATATATATATATATATATATATATATGTATCGTATATATATCTATCTTTTAAGTCATACTTGGAGACATTCCGGACGTATAACTACTCTGTTTCTCGCCGTCTCTCGGGTATGAGGGAGAGGAAGTAGTCATACCATGGTGAAAGGGAGTACCCCTATAGAGAAATGGTGAGGGGGAGGGAAGGGTTTAACCTGCTTCTGTACGCGTGTATGCATATATAAATATTTATCCGTCATCTTTGACAGGTCCCGTACACTACTGATAATATATAATCAAACGCTTTCTTATCTTGATAAACAATCGTTTCTTGGTAGTGAGTCCAATGGAAATAGTCTTCCCCCGCCCTCTTTCCTAATCCAGAACTCACACGCCACCCACTCGCCCATAGCATGATTTGCTGCAACGCATTGATGGAAACTGTCGCTTTATTGAGTCATCTTTTATTTTTACATATCATTGAATACGATGATACTCGTAATTTTGTACCATGGAGTGTATCGGTAACATTACTTATCCTACCGTTTATTGGTTTAGATTTCTTTTTGAGATAGGAGAGTTTTTTTCCATTTCTTTCCTCTTTAGATTCAAGACTTTGATTGGGAAAGGTACACAAAATTATGAATAGATAGATTGATAAAGAAAAAAATTCTTAA
>NC_090765.1:14257565-14277565 GCF_036898095.1 Palaemon carinicauda | reverse complement strand
GCTTTTCATGCAATCACAGGATGCGATAGTGTCAGTCAACTTGCAGGAAAGGGAAAGAAAACAGCGTGGAAAGTATTCATTCAGGAACCTGAAAGTTTGGAACAGCTAGGGTCTGTGGAGCTGACTCCAGAAGCAATATCAGGTCAGAAAGATTTGCTTGCAGGCTCTATGAAAAAGATTGCGATCTCATTAATGAAGCAAGAGTAAAGACCTTTGTCCAGGGAAAGAAAAGCCTTGACGCCCTTCCACCAACTAAAGATGCGCTTGACAAACATATAAGGCGCGCTAACTACCAAGCCCTTGTCTGGAAGAAAGCCTTGACTCCATCTCCCGTGCTACCTAATGCGACAGACAGTGGTTGGATACTTGAAGATGGAATGATAAAGCCAGAACTAATGACATTAGCACCTATTCCGAAAGCTTGCACTGAGTTAGTGACCTGTTCATGCACAACTGGCTGTGGCAAGAGATGCGGTTGTATGAGAGCGGGGTAGAAGAATTGCATAAGTGCTTGTGCTTGTGAGGGCTTATGTAACAATAATACAAACGCAGAGGATGATGATACAAACTAGCTAGTCAGTGAATATGTTAGAAGTTAAGTAGTTGAACTTAAATGACTGCCTATGTGTGCACACAAGTAACTCAGTGGAAAAGCAATTTTGACTTTTAAAACAACTTGATCATATTGGATAATTATGTAATCATATTGGATAATTATGTAATCCGTGATGAACATGACCTTTGACCCTTTTCAACTGAAAACACCCCTTATACACTGTACTATTCTAAACACAATGATTATAATAGAACAATAGCAATTGATATCACAACAAGTATTCAAAACATGATTTTCAACGATTTTTCCAAAAAGGGTGGAAATTCGATCCCTCATAAATATTAGGTAGAAAGGAGTTAAAAGACCCTTTTACTTTTAAAAACTGCCTAAGGACGTCCTCTTAAAATCAAAACCATCCTTATAAAAATATATGCAGGCAAAGTATGATATTTGAGGTCAAAAATATTGAATATCCCCAAAACTGGTAATCACGTGATCACTTGACCTTTGACCGAATTAGGACCCTCAATTTACATAATCTTTCATATTTGTTTGTTTTTTTGTAAAGGTGTTATCCTAAGCTTCAAAATGAGGTATCATAATCATGTATAGCATACAAAATGATCGAATTACAGAGTTTTTTATAAACAAGTCTTCAGTGTTTTCGTCGTTTTTTTCAAATTGCGTATTCGCTAAAAAGGGTTAATTTTGGCCCTTTTCGGAAAAATCTCAAGTGTCATCCACCCTTACTGAATGCAGGACATCATATACTAATAATATATGGTGGATGCCGGCTTGTAACAGAAAATTATTTTAAAACCTTAACGAGGCCTCTTTTCAGATTTCGCCCCTCTACTATAAGAGATTCAACAGTTGACGACCAGACAGGTGAACAATACACGAAACAAGGCAGAATGAAATAATTAAAACAATTTTACAGAATAGATTGATCAGTGAAAATCTTAAAAGACTCAATAGACAATGTTCTTGTGCAATTGAAGAAGAAATAGACCGTATGTGTTTTTCAAAAATTAATTTGCCATCAAGAATCACACCTAAAGTTTTAAAAGAGTCACATAGAGGTAAAAGAAAAATTATCAATGCTGAGATCTGGATGCTGAGGAGCAACTGTCCTCGCCTTACGAGCATACTTTGTGTTTTGTTTGAATTCAACCTCATGCCCCATAATTTGCACCATGCATTAATTTTAGCTAGATCTCTATTAAGGGATTCAGCAACCCCAGTTCTACATTCAGAGAGAGAGAGAGAGAGAGAGAGAGAGAGAGAGAGAGAGAGAGGGGAGCATCAACTGCATATGCAACGAGCTTGTTTTCTAGGCTAATCTACATCTCACGTGTGTCTAGTATGAAAAGTAATGGGCTAAGAACACTACCCTGGGGAACATCAGATACATTGTTATACTCATTATGGTGCTCATTAACAATTCTTTGCAATTTATTACTCAAAAATGCAATAATGATTTAAAGTAAAGACCAACTGGCTCCCAACTGTTTGAGTTTAAAAAGAAGGGCCTCATTAAACACTAAAATCAAGGGCAATCACACGAACTTCGTGACCGCAATCAAGCGATTTCTGTACAGCAGTACACAGTACTTGATAAGTTGTATTTCAGGTGAGACCAGATTTGAGAATTATCTTCATAATTTCGCAGTTGAATTGCTGAAACTTCACCAGAAGTTCAAATTTCAGCGAAAGTTTTTGTTGAACTGGTTGACACAAGTCTCTCTTCGTAGTTTTTATATATCAGATCTATTTTACCATTATGACTCAAGATTTCATACTCCTTACTTCATTATATTTAACTGGCATATGTAAACTGCCCGTATTATGAGAATAAACTGGTAGTTTCCGGGGAATTACTAGTGTAATTTAATAATGGTAGTGCATTGGGAATTAAAAAGGAAATTCACTAGATAACAGCAATCTAACATTTCTCTATTCAATATAGTATAGTTTTCAGACGTGACCCTTGCCAAGATAACAGTTCATTTACGTGTCAATGGAGAGCAGTCACTCTGCTTGTAGTTTCAGGGCCAATTGTCAGGTTTTAACTTCTTCAGTATTCTGTCATACTTAGGCTGTGCATAGATATTCTTTCTCAAAACGATAGGTAACATGACCAAAAGGTAAATTCAAAATTATTAGAGGTGCAAGGAAACATCGTGTAGAACAAATAGTTTATTTTGTATGTTAAATAAATTATCCAACAATAGGAATTTTATATCTATAAATTACATAGGTAGCCTGTGCCATAGTAGTTACCGAAAATAGTCATTTTCTCTAAATGCAAAGCCAAGAATAGCACTACATATATCTTTAATAAAATATTATATACAATATTCCTAAAAAATTAAGAGGATTTTGTATGCTTTAGAAATATAGGCTTAGATTTTTTTCTTTAGTTTACGAAAATAAAATAAAGGTCTCTGATAATGTTTAAAATTCCATACTTAGCGATTTTAAATCAATTCGGATTTGGTATTCGCGATTTTTCATGAATCCAAATTTGGTATTTTAAGAAGTATCATGCTAGACAAATTGAGTTTTTACCAGCCACAAATTTAATCAGGGTTTGAAAACAATACATTGATGAATGGCTTAGTGCTTTCAGTACATGGAATGCCTATTCAAGGAAAATTGCACAACATCTTAAGTTTGAGTAACTGACTTGGGCGTTGCGATGTGGAAAGACATCACTATCTTAACATTAGGTAACAGCCATAGGAAGGATAAAAAGGAAGGATATGATCCTCCTCATGTTACATTATAAAACCATAAATCTTACACTAGTACCCGACGGAATCAATGAAGAAACCTTTATAGTCTTTAGTTAAGAATAGCAACCATAATTACTCCATACATTTCAGTGAATGAGATTCAATTAAAAATTCTCTGTGCATGGTTGTACGAAGACAATTCAAGCTTCATATGGAATCATTTTTAACTTTGCAATGCAAAACGAGAATCTTTCTACACAAGATTGAATTCTTTGTAGAAATGTTTAAGACTAGGAAAGTGAGAATTGGGTTGGCTACATTATTTGATAGTATCATTACTTAAAATCATTACTTATATTAATAAGTCTTAATTAAAAAAAAAGATTGTCCACCACATAAACGTGTGAAAAAATAAGTTAATTAGCTGAGAAACAATTAGATATTCATAATACTTTTCACTTTTTCTGTGGACTGTAGCCGAAAAATTATCACAAAGAGGCATGGTAAAAATGGCGTTAGAATTACTCTCTAACAAATACGAGGGCTTCTGTATCGTGTGCGAAAATAAGGTTGATTTTGGAGCTGACGGCCACATCTTCCAGTCTCTGCACTTGAGCTGTTCTTCCCTTTCTGACGATGACTGCTGTTCCTGCAATGCAAGGGGCAATTGTAAGGTATACACAGATTTCTAGTTAATGGTAATTTAATCCAGAATTTTCATCGATTCAGGGTAAATTTGAAAGGTATTTCCATGAGAAATTTAATTTCCACAAAAAACACTCAAAAGTTAACATTCTAAGAACTGTATGCCGAATTAAAAACTGGAATCTGTAATTCATGATAATTACCTGTGACAAGGATAGTTTTATCATCTTCGTCATGGAAGGAAACGTCGCAAGTGAGCGTCACTCTCACTCTCTTGGTTACTATTTTGCCGTCGGCAGATACTTCAGTCCTCTCCTCCACTTGTGGGGCGTCTGCTCTGAAGACCTGAGCCCGACCCAAGTCTTCGCCTGAAGAGCTCTTGATTCTGCGATTGGAAAATTAGAATGTTATTCAGCCGTTGAAAGGGGTTCAATTTTATAGTATTGATTTATGGAATCTGGGTCAAATCCCTAAGAACCTGTTTCTTGTCAGACTATTACAACCTGTAATTGGTCCAGGAAAGAACTTTCAACAAATGGATGCAACCGAGAGAACAACAAAGGGGGTTCCTTAATAGAGTCCGTAAGGCAGAGGTCATCAAATTCGCTGACTATACATTAGATATGTCAAATCCTCGTTAATAATGTGCGGACTAGGTAGCATTAATGATGCACACTTTAAACATTTTTAACTTTTCATTGCCATGACAGAAAACTGTAGCCAAGTTTAAAGATCCAAGATTATTTATTGAATGTTTTATTAAAGTCAACACATACTAAGTGAACTCTTGAATTAATCCTTACCTGAAAGCATCTCCGGGAGCAACAGCTTGGATAGAGAATCCATAACCTTCAGGGTTTGTGTCGCTCCAGAAGTAATTCTCATTCTGGTTCAGTTTGTCCCCGGCGAAGGTCAGTCTCTTGCCATAACCTCTGCCGATGGACTGGAGGGTGAGGGCACGACCTCCGAACAGGTGTTTCTTGCTGTCAGCAGGACGGACGCGGTATTTAAACCCAGTGAGGATGCGTGGGTCGACGTATGTGCCAACCACTGGAAGTTCGTAGGTCTGGAGACCTGAAAAGGATAAAAAACGGGTTGGAAAACACAAAAACCTACGGAAATACTACACATAGAATATTCAAATTTGTAATACTATAGTCTCTCTCTTGAATGTATATTGTGAATAAAACTAGATGATGTATACTCCCCTGAATACTAAAACTGTCCAAATACTATGCTACTTTAAGAGTATTGACATGCCAGATGTTCTCACTTAAAATGCATGACGAATTAACCAAGTCGTTAAATTCTCTCTTGGTTTCCACTTACCATGGATAGAAAATTGGAATGGAATGTCCCCGGTCTTCTCTCCATCGACTACAGTGATGACTGAATTGTCAACTCCAGTCACCAACGTCAGGCCTCTCTCACCGCCCACGTTGCACTTGATAACTGAAAGTCATTGTAATTTTGAGGTTATTAGGAGGTTGTGGGTGGAAAAGGTGAACAAGCTGTGGTTCTGGATATGTATAGATTTTTTAACATGGAATATAGCAGTTGTCGAAAAAGACTATCATTGAAGTTATAAAAGATGGTCATTAGAAGTATTGAAATGAAAAAGTGTGTATTTTAGTGTTAGTGACACACTACTATATTATTGCATATGTGAGCTTCCTTTGTGTCTCGTATAATGTGTTTATCTATATGACCTTAACATCGTTATAACATATAAAGCTGAAGTTTTAAATATTTTCTTAAAATCGTATTAAAAAAAAAAACTATGGATGCATAAAAATGTTGCTGCCTAGGAATTCTAATTCTATATGTTGAAAGTAAATTTTTTACAAGCCGTGTCTTTGATAATCATAAATTTACTACTCAAAATGACCTTTATGTGAAACTAATCAAAGAATAAATGTAACGTTTGGGAAGCATTTGATGCTAAATATCTTATGAACTATAATTCTTGATTGCCTTTGGACCACAAATAAGGTATGAAAAATATTTACTTCTTTTGAGAACAGCTGGAGATCCGGACTTTGAAGGCTTGATTGAAACAGCTACACCAGTGATGAGGATAAGTTTGGGCTCTGCTTGGGGCAGGTTGAAGTAGTGAACTTTGCAAACCATAGATACTCTTGCTCTCTTCTCCACGCTGTTGTCCTCTAAGAATCTTTGTCCAATTTCTTTTTGGGGACCCTGTAAAGTTTCAAATGAAAAAAAAAAAAGTTTCTCCATTAATTGTTCAAATTTTAAATAAATTTTATCTTATGACACTTTTCTAAAAGCATAAAACAAAAATTCGTGAAACAAAAATATTTAACCTCCCTTACCATAAGTTTGGCAACTTCTGCCGTTGCAATAGGTGTGTCATTGGCATCCCGCAGGGTGAATTTCTCGTCCTCCTGAACGAGTTTAATAGAGAACCCGAATCCCTCAGGGTTAGTGTCAGAGTAGAAGTAATTGCTGTTCTCATTGTGGGAGTCACTTGCAAAGGTAAGGCGTTTGCCATAACCTTTGCCGATGGAAACTAGTCTTAGAGCTCGTCCCTAAGAATAAAAATGGGTTTGAGAATTCTTTCTTAGGAAGGAAATACATTTTGTGGTACCAATGTATAGCAGTACAGTAATTTAGTTGAGAAATATGATTTTCAGCCGTTAGCCTGTGAAGGTTATGGGCGTATAATTTAATTTTTCGTGGATTTGAAATTTATTGGCGATACAAAATTTAGCTCGTCCTAAAATGACGAGTTGAATTTACGAAGAACTAAGAAGCCTGAATGCAACCTGCACATATGTTGATAGTTGAAAACTGGTTGAAATTTTAAAAATAAAAAGTTTATATTATGATTTGACAAGGTAATGCATATAAGTAACTTAAAACTTTTATAGTACCTGGAACAATAGCTTCCTGGAATCCGTTGGCTTGACATAGTAGTTGAACCCAGGCACGATCAAGGGGTCGACGTAAGTGCCAATGACTGGGAACTCATGGTTCTGAAGTCCCCTGATAATATATCTCGTTGGGATGTCTCCAATCAAGGACCCATCTAGCACTCTACCTTGCTTCTCTTCTCGCTGACTCCGGGTTACTTTACGCAAGACTGAGTCTTCTTCAAGGTATGATGCCCAATCTGTCTCACCTGACCTAATGTCACAATCAAGCTGAAAGAGTGAGTACAGTGAGCCTGGGTGGTCTTGAGACCCTTTTCTAGGGGGTGGTGGAATGGCACGAAACTGGCCAATTTATGTTTGGCAAGTTTCAGAGGCACCCCATCCGTTAGTTTTCCTATTTCATTATAATAGTTTTAACAGATACTGTCATCTGAAGATGATGCATTAATTACAGTTAGAAGAGGCTTGTGATGAAGCTACATCTTGTTGACTATAATAAATATTTTACAAAATATATTTTATCACTTTTTTGCCTCGATAGTTTACAAAAGAAGTCAAAATATATTTTGGAATATCTTTTTGTATTCAAATATAACAACTTTTAAAATCAAGCTAAGTTACTTTTCAAATAACCAATGAGTTTTTCGTAACTTTTTTTTCAAACTTTTAAACGCAGTGTTATAAGTGCTTTGACCACTATTCTGGAGTTGCAACGAACTTATGGAGCAATATTGTTTTGTCTCTATATTCCCACAAAGTTAAAAAGTTACCTATAAGAAAAAAATAGGCTTGGGAAAAAAACTGTTTAGAAGGAACAGACATTTCTAGACTTTGTGGGTTAAGTCCGAAAGCGGGTGTGGCCTCACGCTGCGCGAGAAAGTATAACCAGTGTGATCCGGTTTTGTTCCCAGACAAGAGCGACCTCTATTACTGCTGCCGCTTCATCCCGACCGATCGATGGTCACAACTGCTAAAAGGGGGCGCTGAACATCTTGGACCCGGAGCTGCATCTCCCCCCTCTCTCTCTGCTTCTCAAGAACTCGCTCGATTCCTTTTTAAGGTTTTAAGTCGTCTTGTCTTTCAGAACCAACGGATACTGGCTACCTCTCCGCAACAGTATTTCTCACACGCTCTCATGTTACTGTATTTGTGAAGTAAATCCTTTTATTTAGCCTTTGGGGCATTCCAATTAGTTTCATTTAAATTTATTCCCTTATGAGATTCAAACAGAACTATCAACCCATGAACCCAAAAGTAATCATGTTAAATCGTTTTAGATGACATTAAAGGGAAACCACGAGATGGACGCCATTTCGTGGCTTCCATTCGTAGCTCCTCCAGAAGAGTTAGGGTCAACGAGCACGTTCAACAAATGCAAGTCTTTCACGTTACTTAATTGGGTGGCACTCTCGAGATTAACTCTCAAAGATGAGATAGTCTCGGTCAGCCGGAAGGCGGATCAGGATTTTCTGCAATGGAGAAGGATCACGGAGCGGACAAGCAAACAAAAACACACCTATCATAGTTTTTTTTTTTTTTTTTAAGGCAAATTAAAATAAAAGAAAATAATAAACCCCTTAACCACATTCCCCTTATGAAACCCAAATTATAGAGCCAATTATGAGGATTTTTTTTATATGGAGCCAATCTAAAACTTATTTTAATTTGTTAAGACTAATTTTATACTCTTGATGAAAAGGGGATTACAACAAATTTTAATGTTTTTTTTCTAAAATTAGTAACTAAAATAAAAAAAAATAAAATAAATTTTAATTTTCTGTCGCAAGTTTATTAATGTTTCATATTTTCATCCCAGATTTAAATCAAAAGAAAAAAAAATGGCTCGCTGAATGTCTTATTAGCCTACCAATAATTAATTCTTAAAAGTAAAATAACTAAAATTTAGTCCAAGGTATGTCAAGATGAAATGTACTGTAAATATATAAACACCTTAAATTTCATTTGTTCATGTTGACATTCCAGGAACTACAGTATCTCGCTCAATATCTCCCACACTGATTTCTTTAGACATAAAATGTCTACACTCCCACACTCAAAGACATATTTACACATACCATTACTTTTTTTTTTTTTACACATACCCAATACCTTTTTTTCACATACCCATTACCTTTTTTTGTGATTTTTACCTTTATATACCAGTCAGTCTCACACACTCAACAACAACAACATATTAGCCATACCAGTCTTTCCACAAGGCCTATCTAACACAAACAATTTAGCTTACACTTAAGAAAAGAAGCCCAGCTTTGGTGTACTTACTAGATCATTGTGCGACTTAAAGGTATCTGCTTCGTGCTGCTCACCAAAGCATGGCTCCTGGTCTCGGGTTTCTCTCTTCGTGAAAGTTGGAGACACGCTGGGCTGGAAATTTACGGAGAGAAGTTAAAATTAGCTGTAAAATATGGTTAAGTCTCGTAATGAGATGTTTAAGCGTCGTGGATTAGTCTATGTAAATTTTCTATGAAGTTTGAGAACAGTTTTAACAATTCTGATTAGAACTGTGAAACTACTGTAATAGACTATCGTCATAACCTATCATTATATTCTAGTATAGCATTGGGGAGGTCAAGGTCGTTAGTGCTCGTGTAAATTATGCACAAATCTTTCTGATAAAATGTTAAGCAATACATTAAAAGTCACGTATACCAGGTTAATATAAAATCGTGAAAATAAACTTTAATATTTGAACATTTAGTCTAGTATACAGAGAATTTATCTTATAATTTCAACCGGAAATGACTCTCTCATCTCCATGGAAGGCCAAGTGTCATACATGATATTGATTTGGCGGCGTTTGTGAATATGTGAGGGAGTATCACAATTCAGCATAAGAGTGCCATTGCCAAAGGAAGGCGCCCTACCATAACACAAAGTTTTATCACATCATCCCTTGTTGCTTTTAAAACAATTCTAGTTAAATTTACTAACAGGTGTATCTTTGATTATCTTAATAAAAAAAATCATAGTTTCCGAGTTAAAAGAAATTTAAGATAAGCAAAGACTATATTAAAATTGCGGTCAGAAGAGGATTGGCCTCTTATATTGTAAGTCTTGTAAAGAGGATTGACCTAAAATATTAATCCTAAGTCTTGTTAGATTAGAGTAGCACTATGTTGCAATTCCCCGGCAGGGGCCGGCGAGTCTGACATGCGCGATAGAGCATCTCTGGATTTATCGATTAATAGACGAAAGCGCGCTGGGGCTGAATTGGTTAGCTTTCATTTCTTACTCTTTACTGATCATCCTCTCAGTTTCGTGTCAAATTCTGGTAAACGAGTTAGACAAAGACGTTTATTTAAATGAAAGTTAACAAGGTCTAGATAAATGTCTTAATTCACACACACACACACATTATATATATATATATATATATATATATATATATATATATATATATATATATATATATATATATATATATAATTAGAATCCAAACTGTTGCCTAACATCTGGGTCAAGTGGTGTAAGAGTACTAGACACAGAAAAGCCATGGCAATAGGAGTGTACGTGTTTCTTTAAATAATCCTTGCTTTCAGCTCAAGGCCTTACATCGACAATTTAATATATGTAAAACCTTTCAATTATAATTTATCATCAAATACTAATTGAATCATACCAAACAATTCTCGATTCAAATTTAAAAAGATGAAAAAATATAACGATGAAAATAAGCTCTCACCCTTACCTGTAAATCATTAGCGACCAGGTTATTCCAGGTGTCCTCTGAGGGCGTCTTTGGGGAAGCGTTGAAGACACGGTGATGGGTCCTGTCCCACTCGAACTTTCTGGACATGGTCGACCAAAACCTTGACAGGTCTTCGGCCATAGCTGCTTCATGTGTGTTGACTGGTGGAGAAGCCATTATTACGATCAGATGCGGGGAACAATAGAGGATAGTTGCTTTAGAAATGGATGTAGGCTACGGATGACGGGAGATAGATGACTTGAATAACGACGGTTGATTAATCAGGTCTTGAAAGCAATTCACAATGGAGGCGTTGGGTAGTTTGTAAAGCAGTAACTTGTGTAAATGTCGTTACAGTTGCGCAATGACTGCTGATAAAGCTGGGAACGTAAGATCGCGCAGTGTTTCCTGCGAGAAAGTATTGGTATCAATGACTCAACATCCCCCGTTCCCCTGTATTTGTAGGCGGTCAGGGTGGCGCCGCATTGAACGGCGGTCTGGAGACGTTATGCGCATGCGCCGTATCGAACCTAGTTTGTCGCCGCAGGTCGAGTCAGCTATAAATAGAACAGAATGTATTTTGAAATTATTCAATCGTGAATTAGGTCCTTAAAGAATAGTTATAAATGTGGATATTTATGGATGTTTGAAGAAGGGTTTGGGGGAGGTTGTTTGGAATGATTACCCACGAAACCCCTTCATTTGAACCCCCCCCCCCTAAAAGGTCTTACCTTCACCATGGTCACGAGGGCAGCAGCTGATTGGAGCAAGCAGGTCAACCTTTGTAATCTACAGTTTTGCTGTAAATACTCAAGATTAGATGATATTATCCTCTTCTATTGGTCGCAGACGAGACGCCCATTTCAAGAGCTTTAAGCCTAACCTAAGAGGCACGAAATCCGTAAGCCTAAATACCTTGCCCCAAGGAACAAGGCACCTTTTCGTCGAGATATGACCCACGCAGCAGCCACGTGAACACCGCATGACCCTGGTATGCGATGGCGTGGAGGGTGTGTGTTTGTAAACAACGTAGGTCACACAAGGTTGATCTAAGACGCAAAACATTCCAGCTAAAGTCAAATAAAAAGACAGGGAGATTATAGTTTTATGTATATTATAATCGAATATCCTGCCACTATGTGAGCGAGGTCTAGAAAGATCCAAGGTATGTAGAATACCTTGGAAAGATCCTTCTAGATCGTTCTAAGGAAATATTACGAAACCGATGCAGTTGCAATTTCTTATTCTTAGTTAAAACGTATTTTATCTTTTGTACTGATATTAAGTATTCGTCCCCTCATCAATACAGGTTAGAGATAGTTTGATACAAATGAAGTTTCTTGTGTAAAGCTGAAGTAAGTGTTTCCACATGTCTTGTGTTGACAAAATGTCTCTAGAACATAAAGATTTTGGATGTCATAAATAACTATAACTCATTTTTTCAACCACCTATGCTATCAGCTAAAGATAATATTAGTTTTCGTCATTTAAGATTTGTCGATTGATTTACCTCGAAATCATTTCCTCCATCTAGAGTTACCAATCTTTACACAAATAGATCAAATCGGAATTGAACAGAAAATCAGATTGATTTCGTAACCAAATTTAAGTAAGTGCCCGAAACATGCATTAGGGGAAAGTTGATTTTCTCACTGGGAAGTTACTTGTGAATGGTTTCAGAAATGCAACTTACTTCCAAATTCGGCATAATTCCATAAAGCATTGTAATCTTATTTATTCTCAAATGGTTTAAAAGACAAATGGTATATCCGATCTGGTGATATCTCAGAGTTCTAAAAAGGAAACTCGTTTCCGTTTTATGGATTTCAATGGAAACTGCTTCTAATAATAATAATAATAATAATAATAATGTTTATTGGACAAAAAATATTTACATTCAAAGATTTACAAAAAGAAAAAAAGACTCAGTCCAAGCCCATGTGGAGCAGAGCTCTTCGGGCAATAATACAACAAAATAATATCATCAATTAAGTAAAAATAAAAAATAAAGTAAATATGGATATAGATATACAAAATGTACGCATACATATACATAATCATATGTATACAAATAGATACATATAAATGAGAATCTTAGCCTAAAAACAAATGGAAATGCATATTTATATGATAAGGAAAGATGGTATATGAAAGCTAATGGTATATACATTGAAAAAATTGTAGATATTAAGCAAAAAACTCAGTAAAAGAACTAGTTTTACAAATAAAAAAATATTCTAAACAATGAAACATACTTGCTTTGTGGTTAGGTAGGCAAGTATAAATATTTATTAATAAAGCTTAATACCCAGATAACAGGAGATTTGTATATGATTTCTTAAAAGACCGAACGCTAAGCAGTGCCTTTAGATAAGCGGGCAGAGTATTCCAAAGTTTAATACCTTGGTATAGATACGATTGCTCGCATCTATTAATACGTATGAAAGGGAGAGTTAAGTTTGAATTTCTTGTTCCATATGGATGAACTGATTGTTCCTGAATTATTTTTCGTCTTAAATCTGGAAATTTGTTCAAAATAAGTGTTTGGAACATCATATTCATTAAGGAGAGCTTATAATTGTCTTCCAGCTTCAATATCGAGAGAGACCGGAAAAGTGGCGATGTATGAGCTAAGTAATCACTGGAGCTTATGATTCTTACCAGTCTTTTTTGAATTACAATTAATGGTTGCAAGACATTTCTACTACTACTCCCCCACGCCGTATTGCAGTAATTTAGGTGAGGAGATACTAACGAATGATACAATTGTTTTATAATATATAAGGGGAAATACTCTTTTAATCTATATATGATACCCATTACTTTGGCAATTTTATTAACTGTCATATTTACATGCTCACAGAAAGTTAGTTTATTATCAAGAATTATCCCTAAAAATTTACCACTGGACTTCTGATCCAGAGTGTGATTTCCTATAGAAACCCTTATGTTATCAGGAACTCTTCGTAGAGAAAAGATTATGAAGTATGTCTTTCTTTCATTTAAGGTTAACTTATTTGCTAGTAGCCAGTTTTTTACATGAGTTAAATCATTGGTTAGTGTATCACAGAGGGAGTAGATATTTTTATGTCTAAAGTGAAGCGTAGTGTCATCGGCAAAGAGTATGGAGCTTAACCTACCTACTGATCGAGGTAGATCATTGATATAGGCGAGGAAAAATAACGGTCCTAGGACTGATCCCTGGGGAACACCTATTTTGACATCCATAACCTCTGAGAGATGGCCATCGAGGGTCACAAATTGTTTACGACTCGTTAAGTAGGATTTTAGTAAGAGTAATGCATTTCCACGTATTCCATAATGTTCGAGCTTTTTAAGCAGCACATCATGAGACACTGTGTCAAAGGCTTTACTCAAATCTAAAAAGACCGCACCAAGGTATTCATTTTTATTCATCGCATTGTAGATATAAAATCCTTAGGAATTTGCGAAACTAAGCGATCGTGTATCTCAACATTTTAACCTTGTCCCATATACAAGGTGTTGCAATGTGTCAAATGCATAAAATGTCAAGTACTGAATTGTAAAATTATAGAAGGATTTAATATGAAGTGGAGGATTCAGTAAGAATACATTTCTCCTAGAGGTGGTATGCCTACCTTTAAGAAAAGACGGTTTTGCTTGCATGTGTGTATAATCAAGGATGAAATTTTTTGCTGTTTAAAAGACTTGAATGCTCTCTCTCTCTCTCTCTCTCTCTCTCTCTCTCTCTCTCTCTCTCAATCACCGAGTATGCTTTTTTTACATTGAATTATGAGATGTTTTTCAAGTCAAAGAAGAGAGAGAGAGAGAGAGAGAGAGAGAGAGAGAGAGAGAGGATGAACCCAATGGTAAAGGTTGTGATTGTTATGGCTACCTCCAGCTCCTGCCGTCTTTCAAGTATGCCCAGTTTTGTTAAGACTTCAGACGTCAAGAAACCCTTTCTATTAATAATAATAATGTTTATTCGACAAAAAATATTTACATACAAAAGATTTACAAAAAAAAAAAAAAAGACTCAGTCCAAGCCCATGTGGAGTAGAGCTCTTCGGGCAATAATAGGCGATTTTGGCTATCCATTGTTTTCTTATTGATCAGCCATACAATAAATATTGTTTTTCTCTGTTCCGGAAGTGGCCTACAATGCTCTCGCTTATATTATGCGGCAGAAATTCTGGATCGGTGTTATGGACATATTGGTATTGGCAAGGAATTCATAATGAAGATTCAGTTCATATGTGACAAGATATTTTGATGAGAAATTCTAACCATTAAGTTGTAAAAATGAAGAAATCGACACGAATAATGCAAAATAAAGGAAGTTGTGTTGTGTAAACTTGTTAAATATTTATTTTTTTAAATGCATCAAAGACAGCTTGAACTCAGTTTTGTGCAGTATTTTCCAAGCTTTGGTATCTTAACGTTTAGATTAGGAAAGCATGTATACGTACAATATATATATATATATATATATATATATTTATATATATATGCACTTGTGTGTAATATAATCATTGTATATATATATATATATATATATTCATTATATATCTATCTATCTATCTATTTATCTATCTATCTATATATATATATATATATATATAAACACCCTAATTATAATCAAATACAATGAAAGAATCCAATGGAATTTTCCACCACGCTGTTTCGTTTTTCCGAGAAAGGACCGCAAGGGGATGGGGCGGAGTGAAGCAGGCTTGGTTGGTCGTCTGGGCTGAGGTGAACCTTCTGCTATTTTCTCTGGTTTTGGTTGTTGTTGTTACAGGAAGTCGGGGTCGGAGTGGGGAGTTGTAGAGTAGACCACATGCCTGCTCATCTGAGCTTTCTATTTTAGTGTGTGGTGACGATTCATTTCCATTTGTTGATGTTTTAAGGGGGTTGTATGTGTTGTCTGATTTGCATATATGTTTGTTATTATTATTATTATTATTATTATTAGCTAAGCTATAACCCTAGCAGGATGCTGTGAGTCCAAGGGCTCCAATAGGGAAAAATCGCCCAGTGAGGAATGGAAATAAGGAAATGGGTAAAATACAAGTAATAAACAATTAATATAACTTATAAGAGAAAGAAGAAATCTGTTAATTCCTTTCAAAAATTATTGAATAGGTGTGTAGGTGTTTTGATATTGGGATAGAAATACCGGTTAGAAAAGAAAAATGATAGCCAGAAGAATGCTACGTAAATAGGCTACACTTGTGGAATTGAGGGAACTCCGTGCTTGAATTCTTATCGCTTAGATAAAGCAATATTTGAGTCAAGGTAATCAGAAGAAATGAATAGAATAAAAACACTTTCTTATCTAACTTTATGAATGAAAAATTATACGATATGGAAGAAGCGTCAAAGGTGCAGATGATTCAACTTTATTCTTGTCTCGTTAATCAGTTTGTTTATAGACAGTGATTTCTTATTATATCTGATTACGAATTCATATGAAAGCATATTGGTAGGATAGGACACACTCTCTCTCTCTCTCTCTCTCTCTCTCTCTCTCTCTCTCTCTCTATATATATATATATATATATATAATATAATATTGGGCTATTTACACTTTTACATGGTGATCCGTAGAAAAAAAAGGTAATACTACTAGAATTAACAGCTTATAGAAAGAGATTTAGGTATTTTATTTTAATCTGCACTTTGGATGACTTAACTTACAACATGTTGAGAAAATAATCAAGCGTAAGATAGTATGATATGATAATAATAATAATGAAGTTCCGACAATTTGCAGTTATTACGGCATGTGAAGCTGTATTTTAGAGAGAGAGAGAGAGAGAGAGAGAGAGAGAGAGAGAGCTGTGAGCGTGTATGTTAGTACATGCACTTCTTAGTAATATTATCTCCCTGACGTCCTGTAAGTGAAGCAATCAGTTTTTGGGTAAACCCCAGGCAATACCAGATTCTAGGAAAGACCTAATTGAGAGTGTTGTAGTGATCTTATGTTATCAACCTTGCTCTCTCTCTCTCTCTCTCTCTCTCTCTCTCTCTCTCTATTCCGTTATATAACGTAATGTTCGATGGTGCTGGAAGAATTATAATAATGACTTGCTTTATTGTTGGTTTTTGTTTGGAACAACTTTACTAATTGGCTGTCCTGTATTATGAGTTTTTGTACACGGAACTTTTTTTAGTCATGAAGGATGTACAGTTATTTTATGAAGGTTGAAGGAAGGTAAATATTGACAGTTTTGTTCTATTTAAGACAGATTTGCCGTTATCGTTTTCCTTTTAGTTGAAAAAAGTTTGCATAGGAAGTTAATGTCATGTTCTATATAAATTAATTATATGTATACTTATATATATATATATATATATATATATATATTTATATATATAGTTTGTGTACAGTATGTATATCAAGTATTATATATGTGTGCGTGCTTATAAACAGACATACAAATACGTGTGTGTATGTTCTTAGTTGAGGGTTTTGGACTAGTTGAATGTTGTAAACCTTTGGGTTGTGCGCCCAAAATATCAAATGGTCCTCCTCTCCTGGGGTCAATCGCAATTTCACTCTTGTTATTTATTGTCTCTTACAGAAATCAGGACATTTAATTTTGCCTAAACAAATAACATATTTTAATGTAGAATGAGGATGACAAACTCCAACACCAGTTATTTGATGAAGGTACACACAAAGTAGATATTGACAGTTTTGTGTCTTATTAAAAACTGGCATGAACGCTAAGGAATCCAAGTGGCGGTTCAACTTGGAAGAAAAAAAAAAAAAAAAAAAAACTCGCCTCCTATTTCCAGACTTTCTGGTTAGCTTCGACTGCATAGTTCGGTCCGGATTAGGTCGTAATCAATAAGCAGTTCTTCATAAGCCTTCTGGGAGGCATTTCTATCTTCAGATTTTAACTTTTTATTATTATTATTATTATTATTATTTTTATTTTCTTTTTGAGATAAATGGAAACGCAACGTTTTCACCTTCCGTATTCTATATTGAGATGGTAATGGTATGGATCCAGGCCATAATAAATGTCTATGAAAATTTATAATGTGTTTTTTTTATTTAAGGGCTTTCTACGATTTCTGATCCATAACTTCTGCTGGTAAGAGTTTACCATAAAATATAAAGCAATTACATTTCATCTATGGAATGAAAACCTTTTCAAATAATGTAAATGAAAATTTAAACACACACACACACACTTATACATAAGTATTATATATATATATATATATATATATATGTATACATATGTATATATATCTGTTATTCATAAATGATAACATTTTCCGACTGTACAATTCAGCTATTGACACAATCAGAATAATTTTTATTGAGCAGAATTGGAAACTGGTAAAATACAAAATTTATGTATATCATTGTTATCCTTTATTTAGTTTATTGATCGATTTAAAAGAATTCCACCGACTCGATCAGGTGGCCTGTAAAGTCTACGTCTGAGAACATGGGTGGAAGGAGGTTTGCATATATAACGAGTTTCTTGGTGTCTGTTTATTCATATGGTTATGGTACAAATATTACTCTTGTAAATGTGAGTTAATCGCTTGATTACCTACGGTTTTATCATATAATTATTCATAAGACCCATTACAGGTAGTAGGTTGGCCAAGGCACCAGCCAACCGTTGAGATACTACCGCCAGAGAGTTATTGGTCCTTTGACTTGCCAAACAGTACTACATTAGATCCCTTTCTCTGGTTACGGCTCATTTAATTTTTGCTGACGCATACACAGAATGGTCTGGCCTATTCTTTACACATTCTCCTTCTTCTTCCTACACTCGACAACACTGAAATTACCAAACAATTCTTCTTCTCTCAAGAGTTTAATTACTGCACTGTAATTGTTCAGTGGCTACTTTCCTCGTGGTAAGGGTAGAAGAGATTCTTTAGCTATGGTAAGCAACTTTTCTAGGAAAAGTACTCTAAAAAATCAAACCTTTGTTCTTTAGTCTTTAGTTTAAGAGATCTCTTGCTTGATGGTACACTCGGGCACACTATCTTGTTTCTCTTCCTCTTGTTATTTTAAAGTTTTTATCCTCTTGCTATTTTCAAGTTTTTATATTTTATAAATAAAAGATTTATTTTAATATTATTGTTCTTAAACTTCTCTTCTAGTTTTCCCTTATTTCCTTTCCTCACTGGGCTATTTTACCTGTTGGAGCCCTTGGGCTTATATCATCCTGCTTTTCCAACTAGGGTTGTAGCTTAATAATAATAAGAAGCTTAACAAATACTACTAATAATAACATAATCAACTTTGGAAATGCTTTGAGCTAAATTTTATCATTTCCACATAACTGCCGATAAAGGTTTTAAATGTCACTCATGCATGGCAGAAGCAAGAGACAGTGACATTGTCTTAGGACAATGCCCTTTACATTGACCATATATACTTATGATCAATGCCCATGCCCCCCACTCCACCTAAGCTAGGACCAAGGAGGGGCAGGCAATGGCTGCTGATGACTCAGCAAGTAGACTTATAGGCTCCCTCCAACCGCCCCTCATTAGGTCACAGGAAGGTGAGGTTGCAGACACTACAAGAAACTATTGAGTTTGAGCGGGTATCGAACCCCAGTCCATCAGATCGTCAGGGAGGGACTTTTCCAATGACCTACCTCAACCCTACAACCCTTTCAGTCGTTTGTTGCATATTTATTTCTCTATGGAGGTTATTTTTACTTGACACTAATTAAAAGGTATTTTTGTTGTTTATTAGAAGTGAAGTGTCCTGGATAATGAATAATTTTATTTCTCAAATCGGGAATTACATCGTCTTTATCATATTGTGTATTTATATATTATCCACTTTAGATTTGTCAAGTTTTATTATCTATATTAAAAGCTGCAGTTTTAGTGCAGTTTAATTATAGGAATGATTTGCCGACTTATTTTCGAGAGAGATGTCATGTACATTTCTTTATCAATTTGACTTTTATTGTCACTCCGTATCTTTTATACCATTAATTTCACTTCTATTTATTGACAGCTGTTCTTTCATGGTTCTGGTTTCCTTGTGTGATTTTAATCTACAGTAAAGACTTATTTAATTTTAAGTATTTGGGTAATTTTTTACCCTTTATTCAGTCTTTTCGGAGCAAAGTTTCTACAAGAATATGGAAGTATTTCCGAATTATATGATTTTCTAACCTACTTTTCATTTTCATTTCGATATTTTTTTTCATATATTCTTTTTACCTCATGTTCATTTTAAAATTGGTTTGTAAGTATAGCCGTTCTATCTATAAATTACTGCGTGCGGAATTTTAATAGAGATGTCGATTAAATGTCATTTTATGGCTATTTGTGAATACCAATATTGTATCCAGGAGCAGCTATTTTCACAACATTGAACTTTGCGTTTATTGGGCTATTTTTCGTCTAGAGATGTTATTCACACGCGAGGCTATTATTGGGTTCTTTCCAATCTCGAATCCTATTGATCATCC
>NC_090765.1:14229446-14234565 GCF_036898095.1 Palaemon carinicauda | reverse complement strand
ACCAGTTCAATCCTGACTGTACTTTATGTATGTAAATTGCATGTTTGTGTTGTTATTATTATTATTATTATTATTATTATTATTATTATTATTATTATTATTATTATTATTATCATTATTATTATTTTAAGAGGCTTCACTTACCTGGGATGACTCCAGACCATGAGAAAAAGAAGTCACAGCCATAATTTTGATAATTTGATAATAAAGATTTTAATAATTTTAGTTTGAAATATGGTGGTGTATTTCCTGTTTGTTTTTAATCGGCCTTTTTAAAAGATGTATCAATCTTTTAGGCTACAGTAAGAAAAATTATGAAATCTAAAACGTGATGAGTATAAAATGTATTATAGCCACGGAAGGGGAAATGAAATGATTTGATTGGAGTTATTATTTTCGTCCATTAGGGACATCAACAGACTCAACAATGAGAATACACGGGCTCTTGCAACACTGCAGCCCGTAGGAAGAGAATACAAAACAGACATCGTATTTAAACAGAAGGGGATCCTACAGCTGTTAATTTCTTGATAATTCCAGAAAAGTCAGATTTTCGATAAAAGGATAATACCGGATTAACGAAAACAGACCAGGGCTTAAGTTTAAATTTTTTACCTTTGGTACAGGAAATTAAAAAGGATTCAACAATATTCCTTTGGGTATAGTCATTTACATGGATTATTTTACGCGTCTCTGACCATCCAATTTTATGACTAGAGACTAACTATAGTCAATTAAGTCAAACCATTTTAGGAGCGAACTCGGAGCCCATTAGCTGCGTTGCCAGTTCTCTTGGGTCATTTTTAAAGCACACCTGGCTTGACCGTTTTAATCTATGGGCCAGCCAAGAAAAGGAAAAAAGGGTCAGCTAATAAGTCATTCACCCGGATTTGAACGGTCTAAGAATATTATCCTTTAATTTGATACTCTCTCTAAATTGTTTCCTTATCTATTTTTGTTTTCAACCACGTGGTGACAACAAAGTTGAAACTCTTTGACATAACTGAGCAAAACTGTTATAAAAAGATTATTACCATTTTGGTGTCAAATAAATTCAGTTTAATAAAGTATATTTACATTGATGATTGTATTGTTTTAGAACTTATTTAATTAATGGACAAAAATTTTGTACAACAAAGGTTCAGTTATCAAACGTGGTTATGGTGACTCTTCGTCAGATGAAGTTAGTTCTATCACAAAAGATTCAATGAATTCGTTAAGACATTGTTAAGAGAACCCCTAGAGACGGCCACCTTATGCTGTTTAATTCTGACTGAAATACCTTTGGATGTTTGGCCCTATAGTCTGTTTTCCGTTAATGTGGTATTATTCTTTTATCTAAAATCTGACTTTTCTGGAATTATCAAGAAATTGACAGCTGTTGGATCCCCTTCTCCTGTTTAAATACGATGTCTTTGTTTTGTATTATTATTGTTGTCTGTTGATGGTGATAAGAATAATCAGCATTTACACACACACTCACACACACACACACACACTAACACACACACACACACACACACACACATATATATATATATATATATATATATATATATATATATATATATATGCACACATACAATATACTGTATATATATACACACACACACACACACACACATATATATATATATATATATATATATATATATATATATATATATATATATATATATATATATATACACACATAAAATATGTGTTTTCATACAGGAGAGTGGAATCATCCACCAAAACTAAAACTCTAAACACGTGTTATCATGCTGAGGGTATTAAAAAGCAGACACCGAGAACAGAAGTCGCCTGAATTCCCTTATCAAAGGAGAAATCGAACAAAAATTGACCACCAGATAACCATCACTAAACTCAAGGCCAAGACTACAACCCCAATTCTAGCCATCAAGAAAATAAGAACAGCAAGAACAACATAAACGCACCTGGAAGATGTGAGGTCCAGATCTTCTATTCCCAACGGACAATATTTTCCTAATCCAAACCAGATTAACACAATAATAGATTTGCTTCTGTAAACCTCTTTCTATTCTCATCTACAGCTGGGTCGAAATATAATGATTTACATGATTTTCTTTGTTCATTCTAAGGTCATTTTGGGGAAACATTACACGTTTCGATTACGTTTTATATATCTATCTATCTATCTATCTATATATATATATATATATATATATATATATATATACATATATACATATATATATATACATATATATATATATATATATATATATATATATATATATATATATATATATATATATTAATAACTAAGGTACAACCCTAGTTGGAAAAGCAGGATGCTATAAGTTCAAGGGCTCCAACAGGCAAAATACCCCAGTGAGGAAAGGAAATCAATTATATGAAAAATAATAAACAATTAAAATAACATATTTTAAGAAAAGTAACACCATTAAAACAGATATTTCATATATCAACTATGATATAAGACTTCAGTCAGCCTGTTCAACATGAAAACATTTGCTGCAAGATAAAACTTTTGAAGTTTAAAAGTTTTAAGTCCGCTCATGAATGGCAGAGGTAAGGGACAATGCCCTAGAGACTGACCAGAGACATATGACATATGATCAGCGCCCAAGCCCCCTCTCCACCAAAGCTAGGACCAAGGAGAGTCAGGCAATGGCTGCTGATGACTTAGCAGATAGACTTATGGGCTCCCCCAAAATCCCCCATCCTTAGCTCACAAGGATGGTGAGGTGGCAGTGACCAAAGAAATTATCGAGTTTGAGCGGGATTTGAACCCCAGTCTGGCGATCACCGGTCAGGGACGTTACCACATCGGCCACTACACTGCCGATTCAACTACCCGATAAGAAAGATCATTCCACAACTTGGTCACAGCTGGAATAAAACTTCTAGAATACTGTGTAGTATTGAACCTCATGGTGGAGAAGAAAAGGCCAGACTATTAGAATTAATTACATACTCAGTATTACGAACAAGGTGGTACTGTCCGGGAAGATCTGAGTGTCAAGGATAATTAGAATTATGAAAATCTTATGCAACATGCATAAGGAACTAATTGAACGACGGCGCCAGAAAATTATATCTAAATCAGGAATAAGAAATTCAATAGACCGTAAGTTCCAGTCCTACAAATTAAGATGAAAATCAGCAGCTGAAGACCAGACAGGAGAACAATACTCGAAACAAGGTAGAATGAAAGAATAAAGCACTTCTTCAGAATAGATTGATCACCAAAAATCTTAAAAGACTTTCTCAATTTACCAAATTTTTTTGTGGAATTTAATAAGAGAGACCTATGGTGTTCCTCAAAAGTAGCCTACATCTGTTGTCGAGAATCACACCTAAAACTTTAAAAGTTATACAGTTAAAGATACATTATCAGTGCTGAGATCTGGATGTTGAGGAGCAACTGTCATCGACCTACTTAGGATTATACTTTGAGTTTTGTTAGGATTCAACTTCATACCCCATAACTTGCGCCATGCACTAATTTCAGCTAGATCTCTATTAAGGATTTCATCAACCCCATATCTACATTTAGGGGATGGAATTTATGCAGAGTGGCATCATCTGCATACGCAACAAACTTGTTTCCTAGGCCAAACCACATGTCATGTGCATATGAGTAATGGCCAAGATATTACATTCCTATACTCACTATGGTGCCCATTAACAACTCTGCGACCTATTACTTAGAAATTCAATAATGATGCCAAGAAAAGACTCATCCACTCCCAACTGTTTGTGTTTGAAAAAAAGGGCCTCATGATTAAAGCAGTCAAAGGCAGCACTAAAATCAAGGTTAATCATACGAACTTCCTGACCACAATCAAGGGATTTCTGTACAGCATTGTAGATTGTAAGAAGGGCATCACATGCTCCAAGGCCTTAAAGAAAGTCAAACTGCAAACTAGGGAACAGATGATTGTCTTCTGCAAATCTATTTAGACGTTTAGCCAAAAGACGTTCAAAAACTTTAGATACTACGGGAGGTATGGAAATTGGGTGGTAGTCAGTTGGACTTGAGCTATTACAAACACATTTACAAAATGGAGTAGCATTACCACTTCTCCAACTTGAGTGGGGAATACCTTCCTTTAACGTGGTGAAAGCGTTTGTATATCGCCATGATGAAAAAAAAAAGCTGGTTTATGCGAGCGAGCAGACAAGTCTTACACCGTCACCAATCCACACTGGCCAGCAGGGTAACGAAAACTGGCCAAACCCCTTACATTAATAATGATATTTTTGAGACCTTTGTCCTGCAGTAGACTAGAAACTGGTGCATTTGTTGCTATAGTTACATTATATATATATATATATATACACACACACACACACATATATATATATATATATATATGTGTGTGTGTGTGTGTGTATGTGTGTGTGTGTGTGTGTGTGTGGTCGTTTGAGTCAAGGTATATAAACCTTGGTTTCTTGTTTTGAGACATGCCTCGTTGTGCTAATCTTTTAAACTCTATTATCAACTTCTCGTGATCACTCAATGGACACTATGGATTTAAACCGTTGGTGAAATTCTTTAAAGTGCCTTCGCCTCCTTCAACCTTTTATCCGCAAACACGTGAAACAGGTCACGAGAGAGAGAGAGAGAGAGAGAGAGAGAGAGAGAGAATTACGAGAATGTTCTGATTACGTGGACAATACCAATGCCACGGCCACAGATAACAAGATAAAGTTCGATTAGACCCAATGAATAAATCCATCGATTAAGACTATGATAAAAGAGAGAGAGAGAGAGAGAGAGAGAGAGAGAGAGAGAGAGAGACAGAGAGAGAGAGAGAGAGAGAGAGAGAGAGAGGTGTCGTGGGAAATAAATATTTCAACTACAATGTAGTTCAAAGGCTCATTATTTTCCAAGATTGATTGATTGATTTAAAGTTTTCAGGCATCCTGACATCTAAGATCATTGACGCCGAATTAACTCCACCTCTCTCTCTCTCTCTCTCTCTCTCTCTCTCTCTCTCTCTCTCATGAAATAATACTCTCAATGTGCGTAATTGATAGAGAATCTATGAACTATTATAGGGCCAATGGTCTTGGGAGACCAATCAGCAGCTAAGAGCAAAACTGTGGAACATAGAATAAATCT